>NW_016826094.1:0-1749 GCF_001698545.2 Rhinopithecus bieti
TGCACTGTCCGCCAGACTGGAGTGCAGTGGTGCGATCTCGGCTCACTGCAACCTTCGCCTCCCGGCTTCAAGCGATTCTCCTGCCTCAGCCTCCCACGTAGCTGGGGTTACAGGGGCCCGCCACCATGCCCAGCTAGTTTTTTGTATTTTTAGTAGAAACAGGGTTCCACTATGTTGGCCAGGCTGGTCTCGAACTCCTGACCTCGTGATCCGCCCACCTCGGCCTCCCAGTGCTGGGATTACAGGCATGAGCCACTGCACCCGGAAAGGAGTCTGACTTTGTAACAGCAATGAAAAATAGGGTCCGCCACAAAAAAGAGGGTTCCTCACACTCCCCCAGCCCTTCACTGAGCCCGTATCCCATGCCCCAAGAGTCAGAAGCTCAGGCAAGGAGTAGGGGATGTCCACCTCTGCCGTTTACACTCTGGATGACATTCTGCAAGTCACTTTCCCTCAGATCCAGTGTTTCCTTCTCCAGGGGATCCAAGGTCCACTCCGCCTAGCTCAGTGTCTAACCCCTCCAGGCCCAACTAGCCACAGACCACACTGAGACTCTGACCCCTCTCTCTTCATACCCTCGCACTAGTTGTCAGACTGAGGCCAGTTACTTGCCCCACTCTGGAGTTTCTCTTCTCTGGTAAATAAGGAGGTAAGTAGCTTATCCAGTTTCCACAGCAACAATTTGGCCAAGAAGACTGGTTCTGAGCACTATGAACAGAGTAAGAGACTCTAGATAGAAGCCCTTTACCAGGCATAGGGAGCCAGGTCTGAGGTCTGGAGGGACTAAAGCCCTCTGGGGCCCAGCCTTACCCACTGAAAAACATCTGCTTCATGCCAGCACCTGCACTCCACACTATCACGAGCATCTTAAAAGGAGGGACCAGAGTTCTGCTCACTATTGGGGTCCCAGTGTGGCTTGGTATACAATAGGAACTGAAGTTTTTTTTTTGTTTCTTTGAGACAAGGTCTCGCTTTGTTGCCCAGGCGGGAGTACAATGGCACAATCTCGGCTCACTGCAACCTCTGCCTCCCAGGCTCAATCAATTCTTGTCTCAGTCTCACTAGTAGCTGAGACCACAGGCGGATGCTAATGCGCCTGGCTAAATTTTTGTATTTTTAGTAGAGATGGGGTTTCACCAAGTTGCCTGTGCTGGTCTTGAACTCCTGAGCTCAGGTGATCCGCCTGCCTTGGCCTCCCGAAGTGCTGGGATTACAGGTGTGAGCCACCGTGCCTGGTCAAGTATTTGTTTAATGAGCAAAATCACTCGCATATTTTCCACAAAAGCCAGGTTCTCCTTGCTTTTTTGTCTGCCATTTCTCTGTTCACCAGCACCAGCCTCTCAGTGATCACATCTGAAAGGGGCTTCCAGAACTCCAGAAGGTGTGGTCCCTGGGCACCTGGACATCATGGTTTATGAAGTTCACCCTCCTTGGAGTGGGAGAAAGGACAGTGGGGAGAGGGCAAGTCCACCTTCAGCCATAAACCCGAGGCTGGGCACACAGGAGGCCCAGTGTCCATGACCAATCAACTCCTCTGGGAGGCTGGTGGGCAATGAACTCTGCCTCCCCAACCCCTGTTCCAAGTTTAAGAAAGTAAAGGGATTAAGGAAGCACCAAAGGCAAGCCCTCTCTTACAACAACATCAGACAACTGTTTCAAAATATATTAGATTTGGTTTTTATTGTAGAGCACACATATCAGGGCAAAGTGCTGCACACACAACTACAAATCATTTTGGGAAAAAAGCTG
>NW_016826095.1:0-3487 GCF_001698545.2 Rhinopithecus bieti
AGGGAGGGAAGGAAGGGAGGAAGGGAGGGAGGGAGGGAGAGAGGAAGAAAGAGAGGCCAGGTGTGGTGGCTCATGCCTGTAATCCCAGCACTTTGGAAGGCCGAGGGTGGGCGGATCATGAGATCAGGAGATTGAGACCATCCTGGCTAACACGGTGAAACCCCATCTCTACTAAAAATACAAAAAATTAGCTGGGCATGGTGGCGGGTGCCTGTAATCCCAGCTACTCGGGAGGCTGAGGCAGGAGACTGGCGTGAACCTGGGAGGCGGAGCTTGCAGTGAGCCGAGATGGCTCCACTGTACTCCAGCCTGGGCGACAGAGCGAGACTCCGTCTCAAATAAAATAAAATAAAATTGAAAAGAAAGAGAGAGAGAGAGAAAGAAAAAAGAAAGGAGGGAGGAAGGGAAGGAAGGAAGAAAGGGAAAGAAAGAGAAAGAAGGAAGGAAGATACTTCTTGCAGAAATGCCGCTGCAGTGTATGCCAGGACCTAAGATCTCATACTATCTATTTTTTAATAATTGAGGATAATAAATATGTATTTCTTTCTCCTCACCACCCCCCATCCTCCGAAGCTTGTCAGCTCCCTGTGTCTCTCCTCTGATCAGACCAAGTCTTCCCCAAGCAAAAAAAAAATCCTTTAAGCAAAAAGGATTAAAGCCTTGAAAGTAGGTCTGCCTGAACTCCCCCCACTCCCTCCCCTCCCCTCCCCCGGGGTTGAAGTGAAGAGGCCCCTCAGGGGAGCCAGGGACAGGGGCGGGCTGATGCCGCAAACCCCGAGTGGGGACCTTAGCAGGGGAAAATCCCGCAGTCACCCCTTCCCGCAGCCCTGGGGGAGGCAGCCTAGCCCCACCCAGGTTGCCACTGGCCATTAAGGAGGGGTTGCTCGAGAACAAGGGTGCCTTAGTCCCCAGCAGTACAGGTCATAGGAAGGAGGCCTTTGGTCTCAGACAGACCCAGTTCTACCTTGCAACATGGCTGTGTGCTTTAGGGGCCTGTGTGACCTTGGAACAAGCACTTGAGTGTCAGTTTCTTCATTTAGAAAATGGGAATATAAATAGTGCCTACCTGACAGAGGATCAAGTAAGCTAAACATAGTCCAGTGTCTGGCACATGGAAAATACAAAGTAAATGAAAGGCCAGGCGTGGTGGCTCACACCTGTAATCCCAGCACTTTGGGAGGTGGAGAGGGGAGGATGACTTGAACTGAGGAGTTCAACACCAGCCTGGGCAACATAGTGAGACCCCATCTCTACAAAAAAATAAAAACAAAGTAAATGAAAAACATTATTATTGTTATCTTTATCAAGTTATTCTCAGACATAGAGGGCAGCCTGTCACCTCTCCTATTCCATCACCCTCCACAGCTCACAAAGGCCTGCCAGCTACAACGGTTTTCATGCAGTATTCCCACTATCCCTCCAAGAGGGGTTGAAGGTGAGGCTGGGTGGTATGATTCGGAGCCTTGCCCAAGGCCGCTGGAACCATAGGTAATAGAACCAGAACCCTGCCAGGTGCAGTGGCACACACCTGTAATCCCAGCACTTCGGGAGGCTGAGCTGGGTGGATCACCTGAGGTCGGGAGTTTGAGACCAGCCTGGCCAACATGGTGAAACCCTGTCTCTACCAAAAATGCAAAAATTAGCCGGATGTGGTGGCACACACCTATAATCCCAGCTACTCGGGAGGCTGAGACAGGAGAATCACTTGAACCTGGGAGGTGGAGGTGAGCCGAGATCGCACCATTGCACACCAGCCTGAGCAACAAGAGCGAAAATCTGTCTCAAAATAAATAAATAAAATACTAAAATTAGCTGGACATGGTGGCATGTGCTTCTAATCCCAGTTACTCAGGAGGCTGAGACATGAGAATCGCGTCAACCCAGGAGGCGGAGGTAGCACCGAGATCGTGCCCCCGCACTCCAGCCTGGGCAGCAGAGAGAGACTCCATCTTAAAAAAAAAAAAAAAAATGGAAGTGAAAGTAGGACTTTGTGTCCCTTCCCTGCCTCTTGTCCTGACATTCCTTCCTCTGCCCCATCCTGCTTCCTGACAAGGCACCCAATATCCTTGGCTCTGAGTCCCAGGAGCCAACACAGCAAGCAAACTAGGAAAGGCCTGGCCGGGCTGGGGAGGGACACCTGGGGCAGCGGTGGCTGCTGCTTGGCAGACACGCCTTCTCCCCGACACAGCTGTCAGCCTTTGCAGTTCTGCTGAGGCAGCAGCCCTGGCCCAAGCAGGCTTCCCTCCCTCTGTGCTGGGTACATGCACACAAGGCTGGCTGCAGGTGGCCGGCCTGTGCCCCTGCACCCATCCAGGCCCAGGGCCCCTGGCCTGCCCAGTGGTCAGCACTTGGCCACCTGGCCTCCAGGGCCCCACTGCCTGCCCGGTCTGCTCTGGGCCCTAGGCAGGAGAAGAGAGGAGAGGCAAGGCCCTGAGGCCGGAGGGCAGGAAAAGCCGGGAGGGAGGTGGCTATTTATAGCCAGCTTTGCTTTTGTTCCTTTTCCAGCAATGCTTCTCTTTAAATAGGAGCAGGACTGGAGGCTGCAGTTCTTCCCCAGCCGCCTGCAGTCAGCACGCAGGAGTGTGTGCCTGTGTATGTGTGTGTGGGGGGGCATGTATAGGGAGTGGGCACTGCAGTGTGTATTTGTGCATGTGTGCAGGGACAGGAAGAGGAGGCTGGATAGTTCTGTGTGCGTGTGTGTACACCGCCATGTACAGGGTGGCAGTGGGTGAACAGCTCTTTGTGTGTGAGTGTTAGGAGCTGCATGTGCACATACGTGCACAGGGATGGGGCAGTTCTTGCGCGTGTGTATGTGTGTGTGTTTCTTTTTTGCTTTTTTTTGAGATGGAGTCTTGCTCTGTTGCTCAGGCCGGAGTGCAGTGGCCCATCGGTTCACTGCAACCTCCGCCACCCGGGTTCAAGCGATTCTCCTGCCTCAGCCTCCTGAGTAGCTGGGACTCGCCACCACGCCCGGCTTTGTATTTTTCACCATGTTGGCCAGGCTGGTCTCCAACTCTTGATTTCGTGATCCACCCGTCTCGGCCTCCCAAAGTGCTGGGATTACAGGCGTGAGCCACCGCGCCCGGCCCGTGTGTGTGTGTTTCTGTGATGAGCACACATTCAGTGCAGTGTGTGTGTGTGTGAGCGCGCATGTGTCTCGTGGAGACTGTGGTGTGAGCAGCGCTCTGGGGCGAGTGAACATCCCTGTGAGGGGCTGTCCAGTGGTCCCCGCCCTGTGTGTGAGAGGATATCCTCGTGCAGGGAAGCGGGAGTGGCTCTTCAGTTGTGCACAGCGGACTGGAACCCTCGGTGAGGGCAGGGCCCGTGTCTGTTCTGCGCGTGGGATGAGCGCGCAGAGAATAAAGGGGCTTCGGGGGTCTTCTTCGGCTGCCGGGAGAGTGCGTCCAACCCCGCCCCAGCCTTTTAGGGCCCTCGCAGAGCCCCACCCCACCCCACCCCACCCCGGGGCCCCCGTGCGCGCGAAGCC
>NW_016826095.1:7238-10356 GCF_001698545.2 Rhinopithecus bieti
CCCCCCCCCCCGGCTTCTTTTTTTTTTTTTTTTTTTTGAGACAGTGTCACTCTTGTCACCCAGGCTGGAGTGCAATGGCACTATCTCAGCTCACTGCAACCTCCGCCTCTCGAGTTCAAGTGATTCTCCTGCCTCAGCCTCCCAAGTAGCTGCAATTACAGGCGCCCACCACCACACCTGGCTAATTTTTGTATTTTTAGTAGAGACGGTGTTTCACCATGTTGGCCAGGCTGGTCTCAAACTCCTGTCCTCAGGTGGACTCACCTGCCTTGGCCTCCCAAAGTGCTGAGATTACAGGTGTGAGCCCCCGCACCCAGCCCCATGCCTGCCTTTTGCAGTGAGAGCTCAGTGGGCTGCTGGGGCCTGAGAGGCTCATTCCATCACTGTAGGCTCTGAGCATGGTCCCAGGCCCCCTGTAAACACAGGGGAACCACACGCTCCAGACACAGGGCCTTGGGAATATTTGTGGCCATCTGTTGAGAGCCTCTGTCATCTCATTTCATATTTGTTTGTCTGTTTGTTTGTTTTAGAGATGGGGTCTTGCCATGTTGGCCAAGTTTGTCTCAATCTCCTGGCCTCAAGCAATCCTCCCACCTCGGCTTCCCAAATTACAAAGTACTGGAATTGTGTGCGGGTATGCACCACGACCTGCGGTCATCATTAAATCTTTATAAGCCTCCTTTTCAACCACCTTTCCCCCAATCCAACTATGTATTATCCCCTTGCCTAGAAAAGGAAACTGAGGTTTGGAGGTGGGAAACAGCAGAGCCTGCTTGTGCTGACCAAGGTCACCGGGCCTGTCAGTGGCAGAGCTGGGATTGGAATCCAGGCCTGACTGACTCCATCATCTTCACTCAGACTCATTGTCCTTCGCCTTCTGTGGAGTTAGGTAGAGGCAGGACCCTCTCCCAAATTGTGGGTTTGATAAGCTCACAAGCTGGCAGGGAGGGGATGGAGCAGGCCCCTTGGCATTTTCTGACCTGAGAATTGAGAGTATCTGGGGATGAGGCCGAGGATATTCAGGCCTTGGGCAGTATTCGCCCTGCTTTTGCCTGAGGAGGGACCAAGTGCTTCCCTGGCTGGGAGAGTTGGTGGGTCCGGGTGGGCTCAGTATGGGGGACACGTGGCTGTGCCTCCAAGGCATTGGGTTGCTGGTCCACTGTCCCAGGACCCCCTCCTCACTATCCCTGTAAGGGATGGAATGAAAGCCACTTCGTCCTCTCCAGCTCTTGCCCGTCACTCCCTCCTCAAACCCCCAGTGCCTGTGAATTCCACCTGGGCACACTCTTCTCAGAGGCAGCAAAATCAGATCTTACTCCAGAGACTGGGGAAAGCGATCCACCGATTGGGACCTGGAGCGGCGAGGTTCGAGCGAACGAGTCCTGAGGAACGGGGTGGTTCCACGTAGCCGGGGGCGGGCACTGGGGGGCTGTGTTTTTCTTCCAGTTCCGCTGTGCTTGCTCAAAACTTGATGAGTTCTTCTTAGGAAATTGCTTCAGATTTCACAGCATTTTCCTCTTAATAGCCTTGGCAGTGGCGAATCCTTGACCTTTGAGGGTGGGTTTGATTTTTTGGAAAAGGCCAAAAGTAATTTGAAGCTGTGTGTTGTGAATACAGGGGTTGAACAGTTTGCAGAATGTGATTTGTTTTTGTTATTGGAATTTTTTTTTTTTAAGATTGAAAACACGATGGCACCCTAACGAATTGAGCCAGTTTTCTCACGAGGAAGTTCCAGAATTGTTTCAAGTAATGGCAGTGCTTTGCGAGGGGGGGCTTGGGTTCAAAGATGACCACTCTGATGAAGGGCAGGAGAAGGGAATGGATGCTTTATTGAGCCGTTACTATGTGACAGACATTTTACACATATTATCTCAACTGCCTAAAATAAGTTTTAGAATAAAGCAGGTCTGAAAAAAAAAAAAAAAAAAAAAAACCTCATAAATAATTCATTATCTTTCTTACTCCTCACAGTAATCCTGTTAGAACAACTACTTAGCCCATTTAACAGGTGATGACACTAAGGCTCAAGGAACTTAAATGACTTCCCCAGGACACTTGCTTAGAAGTGTCAGGGCCAGGATTTGAACCCAGGTCTGACTGGCCCCCAAAGTCAAGGCTAATTCTCTAATTCTCTTTTGGGTGTGTCAGTGCTGACGTTCCCTACCCAGTCATACACACCTGTAGTTTCTTTTCTTTTCTTTTCTTTCTTTTTTTTTGAGACAGAGACTCACTCTCTCTCCCAGGTTGGAGTGCAATGGTGCGATCTCGGCTCACTGCAAGCTCTGCCTCCCAGGTTCAAGTGATTCTCCTGCCTCAGCCTCCCGAATAGCTGGGAGTACGGCGCCCTCCACCATGCCTAGCTAATTTTTTTGTATTTTTTTTTTAGTAGAGATGGGGTTTCACTATGTTGTCCAGGCTGGTCTTGAACTCCCGACCTCAGGCAATCCACCTGTCTCAGCCTCCCAAAGTGCTGGGATGACAGGTGGGAGCCACCACGCTCGGCCCTCACCTGTAGTTTCATTATGTCACAGTGACATCATTCAGGCTGCATCCATTCAAAGAGAAAGCAGGTCATAAGAGAGTCATGTGTCAGGGTGAAATGCTGACTGTGTGCTGTGGCAGCCATCGTCAGCAGGCGTCAGGGGACGCGTGGGTGACGATGGCAAGGCATGAAGTATGGTGTTTATTAGGTACTGGCAAAGGCCCGGGAATTGCAGATGCCAAGCTGTGATAAGTGGGAACTGCCTGTCTCAGCTCTCATCCAGCTCCAAGAGCTGAGCAGGCTCCCACTTCAGTGCCTTTGAGTCAACTAGACTCTTGGACAGAACAACACAGGGAGCTTTCCCGGCCGCTGGTGAGACAGGCTCCCTCTGGATCACAATAGCGATAATAGTAATAGCAATAATAGGTCATGCTGATGGAGCAGTCAGTGCGTGCCAGGCACTGTATCCTTAAGCTTCAATCCCTCTGCACGCTCTTAGCCCCAACTTGGGGAGGGGGGGCAGCTCTTTGCCCCCAGCTGGGTCCCCAGCCACACAAGTTGGCTGCCTCTGAACCCAGAGAAGGACTCTTTTTCCTTCCTTCCTTCCTTCCTTCCTTCCTTCCTTCCTTCCTTCCT
>NW_016826096.1:0-1359 GCF_001698545.2 Rhinopithecus bieti
GTTTTTTTGTATAATAGTGATAACAATGGGTTCCATAAAGGGTGTATGGGAGGATAGCATAAGGATAGAGACAGAGTTAGGATAAGTATTTTACTATTGGTGGGGAATTGAAGACTTATGTTTTTGGAAAGGAATTTGCTGAAAAAAATAGATACTGGCGTTTTTTTGCTGCATTGACAATGTGATAAGAAGCACTCCCCAATTTCCCCTCTCAGTGGTTTATTTTTAAGTAACTCCTATCCCATCTTCCTGGTGTCTCATTCCACTCATTAAACAAACTTCTCTGTTTTTTGTTTTTAGTGTATCTATCACCATCTCACTTACCTTATTGTTTGCTGTGTATGTATTGGCCATCCTTTGGCCCTCTAGAAAGAAAGTACCATCAGGGCAGGGGTTTGTGTCTGTTTTGTCCAGAACTGTATCTCCAAAGCCTAGAATAGCATCTGCACATAGTAGGCATTCAAAACATACTTAGTGAATAGATAAATGAATGAATCACTGAATGACAGCAAAAAAAAGTATACTCTTCTTCAGATCTAAATAAAATAGACATTTCAAAGCATATGTTCAGGTATCCACTGAAGACAAATTTTGGAGTATTATGAAATCCAGTAGGAGGGAGATTACTTTTTGTCAGAAAAACTAAGGTGAGGAGACTCAATACCTCAGACTACTATCCAAAAGATTGAGTATCAGGGTGATTGCTTAGAGATGTTCTTGATATATTAGAAGTAAACATGTATAAAGAAGGAATGTTTCTTGTATTTCTACTTAGACCTAGGAAATGTCTGGTATAATGGAAAACACCCTGAGGCAGAAGCCACCAGGCATCCACAATCAGTGGATTCTTGCTCTGCCTCTTAGTACCTGTTGATTTTGAACAGCTAGAGGACTTCCCAAACTTCAGATTTCTCACTTGTAAAACTGGAATATGGCCCCTTGCTTTACAAGGTGGTTGTGAGGGTAAAATAAAACGTAAGGAAATCCAGAAAAAGAAGACCTTCAGTAAATGATGCCCACTCCTACTATTGCCATCACCAACAGTAGCCTTGCTCAACTCACTGAATCCCTCTGGGCTCCAGTTCCCTTTTCTACAAAATGAACACATTGGATGAGAAGGATTTCAAATGGACCTGCCACTCCAAAAATCCTGTATGCTCAGTTTCACTCCCTCAAATATGTAACTATGGGGCTGGGTGAAAAAAACAAGATCTTTCAAAGAGAACCTAGACTTAGCTATAGAGATTTATTAAATATGGTAAATTATCTGTGTTATCATTCTACATTCATAACCCTAAAATATAATTTTCCCTTAAAAATATTCTGGAAAAAAAGTTTCCCATGTCTTGGCAAACCAAA
>NW_016826096.1:4433-7502 GCF_001698545.2 Rhinopithecus bieti
AAAAAAAAAAAAAAAAAAAAAAAAAAAGTTCTAATTTCAAGTCACCCTGAGAACTAAACTTCTTCCTTTTAGGAAATTTACTGAACTTGGCCAGTGCTTAGTATTTGCTAGGGTGTCCTTATTTAATCAGAAACAACCTGTCTCATGCAACAGTATTGCTTACACTGTGTGTGTGTGTGTGTGTGTGTGTGTGTGTGTGTGTGTGTGCGTGTGTGTGTGTATGCATGGTAGTATGTCAATCTGAGCCAACTTGTCCCAAGGGCCACACCTATTTCTTGATAGTTAAACATACCTGGTTTAGGATAAGGAGTTTGAAATTGGAAATGTGGCAAGTAGCCCAAATGAATTTTTGTCTGATTTCTCACTTCTATTTTAGTTCTCTCTTCCCTAGTTGTTCTGCCTCCTCTCTGTACTTTCTGATCGTTTTCCTTGACCTCATCATTGGAAAGGGTGTACCCATAGAGTGGGTGAAGCCATATTCTAGAAAAGTCACTGCCTAGGATTTTAATGAGCCAACAATCATTTGTGACTGCATCAGGCAAATTTTCATGCAAAGAAATGCTTAGAAAGCCTGAAAAGACAGATGATTTGATTATCTCCAAGCTACCAAAACAGGCTGGATTTTGGTGCCTGCTGGCTATCAGATGGTTATCTATGTAGAATAATTTGCTCTTTCATACAATCTGGTAGTGACATGGTAATACAGCAGTTAACTTTTACCACTTGTCACTTCTTCAGTGTTTCCATTATCTACCAAAGAGAACCTAACAGTTGTGAACGTCTAAACTGGTTAGGGTCAGTGAGCAACACCTAGCCTACAAGTCTGTTGCAATGATTACATGAGATAAAAGTATAAAGCACTTACGTAGTACCTGGCACATGGAAAGATATATATATATATATATGTTCATCACCATCATTATAACCATGATCACTACCACCACTATCATCACCACCATCATTGTCATCATTTATTGTAAAATGAGGACTACTAATTATAAAATTTTAGTTAGGACAGGAGTGCCATCCATGATAGAATAAACTGAAAGGTAAACACAATAATACATAGTTCTTCTATGTAGAAGGATCCCCTGAGAGTTCATCAGTCTCCACATATTTTCCCCACAAACCATATATCCACTTTTCTTCCATTACCATGGAACCTGACTCCAAAAGATTTAGATAAATTACTGATTTCAGCAGCGTGCTGGACAAATTTTCTGGGAACTTAGTGGATCAGACAGTAAAATGTAGCAAATACAGCTGTACATACAGATGGACTGAAGAACTATGCATATCAGGTACTAATTAATAAAGTAGGCAAAACTACCATTGCAGGTACCTGGTCCCATCTTGTTTAACATCTTCATCAGCAACTTACATAAAAGCACGGGCCATGATTATCAAATTTTCCTAGACAACTAAGCTAGGAAGAATGTATAATATAAGAGAAGAGAGAATTGGGGTTTTAAAATACAATTGTAATTTATATATAATTTTATTAGATCAAAAGGTTAGGATGATACTTTAAAATTCAAGAAATTAGAAATTTGCATTTAAATTTTAACAATTAATTAGAAAGAGAGAGGCAACTTGAGTTTAATTCTCTGAAAACAAGAGGTAGGATTTTAATGAGCCAACAGTTATCCAATAAGTTAAAATGAACTCCAAGTCTGACAAAAGCATTACACCAGGCAATGGAAACTTGGGCTGCACGAAAAAAACTTTGGAATCCAACTCAAGAAAAGAGAAAAGTGACCACGTAATGGATTCCACCCAAGCCAGAGCACACGTGGAGCACTAAACTCTGGTCTGGAGGTCACACCTTTGAAAGACATTGAGGCATCCAGCAAGTTCTGAAGAGGGTAGTGAGGCTAGGGAGGGGAAGATGGTGAAAACTTGGTCATTTCACAAACCTTCGAAATCCATGAAAGAAACTGATATTTAGTCTGAAGTTGCAAAGGCTGTGCAGTAATAGAAATGCTGACCTAAAATATTTGAATGGTGAAGTAGTAGATCTGGCCTATCTTTCAAGAGAGCTGATTTCAAATGACAGAATGAGAATTTCAGGAAGTAGGCCTGGGCCTCCTTCAAGGAGACTCTATCTAAAGAAAACATTAACCCAAGGATAAGTGACTTTAAGGGGAAGGGGATTCTTAATACTTAAAGGTTCATGCAGATGACCATCTGATTATCCATTCTGAATGTGGTGAAAAGGAATCCTGTTTTGGGTGAGTGGTCAAACATATGACCGTTAGGGTACCACAACTGTAATTCAGTTATCCTGTGTAAAGTGTCAATGAGCGATATAAGGAAGAGGGAGGGCTTCATTAGAGGAGAAGGGGATGGCTGGAAATGGGGAAAGAGCAGTTTACGGCTGGTTTTGGGTGGCTGAAGAGTGTAGCAGGTAGCATAGTTCCCATGATAAATGAATTAATACTAATTAACTAATAAAGGCTCAAACCAAACTTTAGAATTTTATTCAATGCTAGTCCTATTCTAATGACAACTGAGTCAAAAGACAGCTGTCCCAGTGCCCTATGGCCTAGTCCATTCCCTCCCAATGCTGGAATGATGTTTTATTCTTTCTCACAGTCCTCATGATACCTTAGGCACTAGGCAGTAGCTTGATTAACTTTCTACTTTTGCTCCAGGGAGTTCAGGTTAAAGAATGAGGAATGATTAGTCGACAATAGAAACTAGTTTGGCATACCACACATTCTCACTCCTAAGTGGGAGTTGAACAACGAGAACACATGGACACAGGGAGGAAAACATCACGCACTGGGGCCTGTTTGGGGTGGGGGGCAAGGGAAGGGAGAGCATTAGAACAAATACCTAATGCACTTGGGGCTTAAAACCTAGATGACAGGTTGGTAGATGCAGCAAACCACCATGGCACATGTATACCTATGTAATAAACCTGCACGTTCTGCACATGTATGCCAGAACTTAAAGTAAAATAACAAACACACAAACAAAACAAAACAAAAGAAACTAGTTTGGCAAAGTGACTATTTGCTTGACTACTTTCACTAGGATATATGACCCCAGCCTAAGTGGAAGTAT
>NW_016826097.1:0-3166 GCF_001698545.2 Rhinopithecus bieti
AAATACATGTGCAAAATATAATAACAGCAATATCTGCCTGGTATTTCTAAAGGACTTTGGTTACATATAATTCTTGTACACATGATAAGAAAAGGAATGCTAATTTTTTCCTCAACAAATACACCCTTCCTATAAGGTGGTCTGTGCAGTATATTGGTTTGTATAATTCATACATTAAGTGAAAGGAAAGAAAGAGATGAGTGGAAACACTTATCTCATACTGTTGTCTAGTTGAATATTGTTTTTTCCATCTTTGACACTTGAGTTTTGCAGTACAGTGCAGTATGGGGTGTTTAGAGCCTATAAACTGTTATTTAACTAATACTGTTTTCTAAAATACTTTCCATGATCTAAGAAAAGAATTTCTAGTTTCTTGGGCTATGTATTAACTGGGCATTCTAAAACGTCACTTCTCCTCATCACTTCCATGGTAGCACAATTTCCTGCTTCCCTCCTAAATCACTAGTGCTCCACCAGTCTCCTTTGCCAGCTCCCTTCCTTTGCCTGTTTCTACTTCTTTGGCCACTAATGTTTCCGGTTTCAGGAAGTGGAACCATATTCTGGCCAGGTTTCAAGCCAAGAGTCTTGACATTTGTAGCAGACATTGCAGGGATCCCACCAAATCTCCTTGGCACTTATTTTCATACACATGAACTTAAGGCCTCTGTCTGATGCTAGTTTTTGCCCACAGGCTTTCTCTGGCCACTGGAACTCCTCTTGGCTCAAACCCAGGCAGGCGAGCAGTGGGAGTGGGGCTAATGTCTCCCCAAAAGCAGCTATCAGTCTATGACTAACATGATTTGATGGATGAGCAACCCATCTTCCTCATCTCTTAGGATAGCTAAAGTGTGCTCCACACTGTCTCCCGATATCCCCACAGTTGCCCACAGTGGTAACCACTTAACTGTCTCCATGCCCCTTCTGGATCTGGTGTTCCTCACGTGGACCACTGTAGTTCCCAGAGTCTGCTCATTTGTGTCCCATCATTCGGTCTAGTCCTTCTCCAGTCCATTTTGTTTTTCTATTATGATAAAATATACCTAACATACAATTTACCGTATTAACTGTTTTTAGGTGTAGAGTTAAGTGGCATTAAGTACATTCACATTGTTGTACAACTATCACCAGCATCCATCTCCAGAACCGTTGCATCTTCTCAAACAGAAACTCTGTACACATTAAGCAATAACTCCCCATTCCCTTCTTCCCCAGCCCCTGGCAACCATCATTCTACTTTCTGTCTCTATGCATTTGACTGCTCTCAGTTCTTATATGAGTGGAATCATACAGAATGTGTCCTTTTGTGTCCGGCTTATTTCACTTAGCATAACATCCTCAAGGTTCATCCTTCTAGTTCATTCTTACAGTAAAGGAATTACAACTTGTGAATGGGAAAAAAACAGATTGGAGATTTTTTAGTCACAAAACATATTTATTTTCAGAAGTGATGCAAACAGAGTTGTTCAAAGACAAAGCTAAATATTTGTCGACCTTCACCTCATTCCTGCCCTCCTGAGGTGACCTGTGTTAACAGCCTGGTGTATTTCTTTCACATATTTCTCCTGGAAGGGCAATTTTTGTAAAATGTAAATCTCATGAGGTTTACTCTTCTGCTTCAGATCTTTCCATGGCCCCCATTACCCCCAGGATAAAGTCTGAAATGATGGTTATGGCCCAGAAACACTGAAGACCTGAACTCGGCATACTTCGGATGCCTTGTTTCCCGTGACTCTTCCTAGGGCTCTGTAGCTACCCTGATCCACTTTGAAGTTCTTGAATAATCTGCAACCTCTGGCCTTTGTACCTGCTTCTCTCACGTGTAGTCTTCCTAGTACCCGTGACTTAGGTAACTTTTGATCATTCTTCCAAATATATTTTAAAATTCACTTTTAGGGGTCCTTCCTCGTCTGACAGACCTGTGTGAACTACATTAGTGCCCGCAGCCAGAAAAAAAAAAAAAACTTTTGGGCAAAGAGTCCGTCGCTGTAGTTCAAGTAAACGATGGTTGTTCCTAGAAGTGAATGAGGAGGGCATATGGGTGCAACATCGACAATACCTGCTACAACATTTTTCATGAAAACTTCTGAATCACGGGAAAGAGCAATGATAATAATAATCAATCTTACTGGTTCTAAAATTTTATCTTCATAAGATTTTTAAATAATAGCTTTGTTGAGATATTATTCACATACAATTCACCCATTTCAAATGTACAATTCAGTGGGTTCTCATAGAATCACAGGGTCTTATGATCATCACTCCAATGTAATTTTTGAACATTTTGTCCCCCTAAAAGAAAACTCCATATCCCTTAGCAGTCATTCCTCATTCCCCATCACCACTGTCAATCCCTCAGCTCCTTACAACCATTAATCTACTTTCTGTCTCTAGTTATATGCCAATTATGAACGTTTTATACAAATGGAATCAAATACTGTGTGACCTTCTGTGTCTGACTTCTTTCATTTAGCATCATGTCTTCAGGGTTCATCCATGTTGTAGCATGGATCAATATTTCATGCCTTTTTAAGGCCAAATAATGTTCTATAATGGGTATACCATAATTTATTTATCTTTTAATTAGTTGATGGACATTTAGGTTCTTTCCACTTTTTGGTTATTATGAATGGTGCTGCTATGAACATTCTTGTACAGGTTTCTGTGTGGAGATATTTTTATTTCTCTTCAGTATATACCCAGGAGCGAAACTGCTAGATCATACGGTAACTCTTTGTTTAACCTTTTGAGGATCACCCTCTTAAGATTTTAAAGTACGATCTGCAGTGATTTACTGACTGTCACATAGTGCAGGTACACCTACAAAGTTAGCATTTTGTGCTGCCTCCTGGATAGAGGGTAGAGATGCCTGGATTACTGGGTTGCCTGTGCCTCTCATATGCTTTTCTGAGACGATTGGTGCTGGGAGAGATCCTTTGGGAAAAGCTCTTAGCCTGTTCAGCTTCTTTAGGTAAGACGCTGTCCTGTGGCTGACCCAGTTCTGGCTAGTTCTGACCCAGTTCCAAACGTTAAGTACAGCATCCATGTACCATGCCAAACCATATCTTTCCCATCCTTTGAAAGCTGACTTTGGGCCATCTTGAGTGTTGAAATCAAACCTAAACCTCCTCTATGTAGTTAAGCCCAAAGCCCAAATAAGATGTCATAT
>NW_016826097.1:3376-15537 GCF_001698545.2 Rhinopithecus bieti
AAATAAGATGTCATATTGGCAGGAATAAATCCACTCATCAAAGTTTATCCATCTATTGTTTGAGGTGATTGTTTCCTGGATTGTAGGTATTCCTGGAAAATAATTTGAAACAAAGTAAGCATCCAGGAGTGAAATGCACACTAAATGGAAATTAAGACACATTCTAGTTTACCATTCATAAATGGCACAAGACCAATGAAGCTAAAACATTTATCACTAAGAAAATGATTATCCTAAGCAATATCCTAAACAGTAAGCATTTGGTAAGTAATATATATATGTGTGTTTACAGATAATGTATGTATATATTGTATATAAATTTATGTTTATAAAATAAACAAGATGTTTCACATGAAAACTCCAACTAGGCCGGGCGCGGTGGCTCAAGCCTGTAATCCCAGCACTTTGGGAGGCCGAGACGGGCGGATCACAAGGTCAGGAGATCGAGACCATCCTGGCTAATACGGTGAAACCCCGTCTCTACTAAAAAATACAAAAAACTAGCCGGGCGACGAGGCGGGAGCCTGTAGTCCCAGCTACTCGGGAGGCTGAGACAGGAGAATGGCGTGAACCCGGGAGGCGGAGCTTGCAGTGAGCTGAGAGCCGGCCACTGCACTCCAGCCTGGGCGACAGAGCGAGACTCCGTCTCAAAAAAAAAAAAAAAAAAAAAAAAAAACTCCAACTAAAGAAAATACATATATATTTAATGTATGCATGTATGAAATGTGTTTACCTACATGAATATATTTATATATGCATATATTTCGACATTATGTTTAACATGTAGTAAATATTTTCCTTAGCCTAGAGTTACAGATACAGATGCCAAGTTCAGTTCCTTAATTGATGAACAATAATTATGTTGTATTCATCAGTTTAAAAAGCATAATATAAACAATGTTATTAAATTCCAAGATTTACACTGTAATCTAATAGAGATGTATTGGTGGTGTTAAAACAGCAATTAAAAGAAATAGCTCCCTAGCTTTGAAAAAATAATATTTGTCTTTCTCTACATCTCCCAATCTGATCATTAGCTTGTAATTGAAGTAAATTTCATAACGTACCAAGCAGTTGACCTTTGGGACAGCATTTCTATCAATTTACTTGTATTGGTTACTTTTCTGAAATAGAGCGGGTTAGTAGCAATATAAAGGAAGGTGGACTGTGATTTATAGAGAAGTTTGCAATTATGTGACTAAGTGCTTAATTTAGGGATCTCAAAAGTATAAATTTATAAAGAAAATTGATCATTTGTAAAGATAATTCAGGAAAGAGTCCAGTAAATGCAATTGCCCCTGTGGTATCATGACTAAATAGGGGTTTTTTTCAACTAATTCTGGGTGAATTATTTTTATAAATTTACTTTAAAGACCTACTATTTAAAGACAACTACTCTTAACTTTGGGTATGTATTTTTTCCAGCCTCTTAAAAATATATACAATTGTTTTGGCTATGTGTGTGTGCACATGTGTACCAACCACACATTTATATTTGCAGTCATAGTATAGACACGATTTTGTATCTTTTCAAAGATACAAAGATGTATGATTTTCTAACATAAGCATTTTCCATATTATTACAGTCTTTAAGAGCATAATTTAAGTAACATCAAATAAGGCATACCATAGCTTACTTAACTAATACCAGACTATTGGACGTTATGTATTGTGTGTGTGTTGTTATTATAAATGACAGTGCACTAAATATATTCAGAAATAATTACTTATTCCCATATTTGGTATTATTTCCTTAAGATTGACCCATAAGGTAATAATTCCTGATTTAAAAATATGGACAGTTTAATGTCTTTGACAGATACTGTCAAATTGTTTTTCTCAAGTACTTTACCAATTACTCTTCCAGCCAGCTTTGTTTCGTCACACTGTTGGGATCACTTAATAGCATCCTTTGCTTTATCAATCTTTTCCAAATTGAGAGTGAATGTGGTATTCTAACTTGGGAGATGAAAATGGTTATTTTCATTTGTAATTGCTGGCAAAGTCAAATATTTTCTTGCGTCTCTTATTTAATTATATTTTCTGTGGAGGTTATTTTATTTCATTTTTTTGACTTGTGGTTAGAATATGGGGTGGAATCCATTCTTCTTCCTGAATGAACCAGTGTTTGTTTATGTTTATGTTTCTGAACTGGGTAGGTAACTCATAAAAGAAATGTTTTAGCCAAGCCGTTGAGTTGCTTTCTCTGCCTTTAAGAGCCTTTATGCCCTTCCGGTGCATGTATTCAGTGAGTGTCCCAACTACTTCCAGTGTACAGATTTCACACCCAGGTGTATGGCCAATAGCCACAGGGTGAGTCCTGATACTGCAATTAAAGTGGCCTAATCCAATAAGTAGACTTCCTTGAACATATTTTCTGTATGGTATTAGTGTATGTAAAATTTGTGCTGTGATTCTACTGCTTTCACAAACCTTTAGTGAAACTCAGTGGATTCAAAACTCACTTTTCCTAAGATGACTCCCAAATCTCTGTATTTTCAGCTGAGTTAACAAATGTGAAAAAAAAAAATGTTTATTGGCTTTGAATTTGGGTCAGTTAAGAGAGACCAGGAATTGGGGAAGCATGAGATAACAGATGGACATAGTAAGACATAACACTAAGGATACACATGGAGAACCCCACAAAAATACAATACAGGGTAAAGGAAATAAAGACTCATAAAATCAAACATAAATCCAGAGGGGCAAAGAAGCACAGAAGAACATAACATCACTGCATAATACTCTGGATTTAGAATTTTGTCACTAAAGACATATAAAATGTTGTAATTTTGCAACTGTGGGTGTAAGGGGTGACATTGCCATTTTGAGTTGGCAAAGGATTTACTTCTTCGTTCAGGAGGAATTTGTAAAGGAGAACAGGTTTCTCAGGTCTGGATTATACCTCCCTTCAGCATGATGGAATTGACCATTCCTGTTACAAGAGGCTTTACCTTTCAACTTCTTTCAACTTGGGTTGCTGACTCATTTGACAATTTTGGACTATGCCCAAAGCTTAAGAATACAGCGAGTTTGTTCAAAGTACTTAAAAATAGACACACACACACACACACATACACACACACACACACACATTTCAGCTGGAGCATAATGCTAAAATACATTTAAAATGTAAGAAATTTCTGTAAGTAGCTAGTACAGCATTGAGCAGGTATCTTTCTTTTCAATAATCTAACAGTGCAGGCCTAGAATTTAAATACCCCAGAGGAAATAATAATTAACAAATCCCTTAAAATAACTCTTTAAAATTTCAGGTACTTACATGACATTCAGCAAGGGAAGCATTTTAGTTTTCCAACAAGTGCCCAAAATGGTGTTACTGATGGAAAGAAACTATAGACTTTAGACAAGAGGCAGATAAGTGATGGAGCTGACATTATGCTATTGATATTTGGGGGTCTGTTTTGAATCCTTGTCCGGGTGGAAAACTACCCTTCTGCTCTGGTACTTTAAATTTTTTCCTTGACAAAATTTTGTATTAAATTTGTAGTTAAAGAAATATTTGGAACAGAAAACTTAGGACTAAAAATTTTAGAGGACACCTGTGATCAAACGGTCACCTTGACATTAAAATACGTTTTTGATATGTCAGATTTTGAGTAGAAATGCATTCTGGTGGACCCACTAGAGTAAGTTCTTTGCAAAATGAATTGCTCTTCATCCTTCTGAGGTGAATTAATTGACTTGTCTGAATTCTTTCCTGCCAGCAACAAATATTTGTTGAGGATGGCTACATGCCAGATATTCTCCCGGGTGCTAGGGATAAAGCAGGAAATAACACACACAAGATCTCTGCTTTCACAGAGCTTATTGTCTAGTTGGTGGAGGGGAGCGGTCACATAATAAATTACCAAAAGGACCAAGAAAATAAATACTTAGCTGCCTACAAAGTACTGCTAGTGATAAGTTAATCGATGAAAAGTAAAATAGGATGCAGTAATGGGGCAGAGTCAGGGAATGCCTCTTCCTTAGAGAGAACATTCAAACTGAGATCTGTGATCCTGAATATGTACCTGTCAGGGAGGTGAGCATTACAGGATGTGGAAACAGTTACTACAAATCCCCTAAGGCGGCAACAACCTTGCATTTTCAAGGAACAGAAAGAAAAACAATGTGGCTGTAGTAGAATGAGCAAGGGGTGGTAGGAAAGACAACTAAGCAAGGGTGAGGTCATACAGGACCCTGTAAGTTAAGTTACAGGGTGAGACTCCTGTTTGAAATGGAAGTCCTTAGAAGATTTGAAATACAGAAGTGTCATCAGTTGAATTTTGGTTTGAAAGATACCCTGAGATGTGTAATTTAAAATCTTAGAAAGGCAAGAGTTGAAGGAGTTGCAGGCTTTTGCAATAGTCCCAAAGAGAGACGATATTTTCTTAGACCAAGATGGTATCAGTAAGACTGCTGAGAAATGGTTGTATTCAGGTGACGGTGACTTGCTCATGTATTGATTGGAGGCCAGAGTGGTCAGGAAGAAAAAGAAACAAGGACAATTCCTGGATTTTGGCCTGAACAACGGGGTGAATTGTGTTAACATTATTGAGATGGAAATGACTAGAAAGGAACTGATTTGGGAGAGAAAACTTAAAAGCTCTGTTTGGGACATGCTATATTTGACATGTTTATTACATAAAGGAAGGCACAATTAAGTGGGCAATTTACATNAAAAAAAAAAAAAAAAAATCATTGACATCTTTGCCAAGAGCAGTCTCAGTGAAATAGTAGAGATGAAAGTCTGACTGCAGTGAGTTGGGGAAATAGACGCAGTGTGTGTAGATTATTCTTTGAAGAAGTGTTGTGAAGGGATTCAAAGGGAAAGGGAGGTAAATATATGATTAGCGGATCGAAGCCCTGATGGGGATGGGATCTAAAAACTGTGGAGAGGATTGGCTTCCTTAAAAAAAGAACACTTCATTTAAGTCATAGGAGGTAAAGTTTCACATACAGGCACAGGTGAAGGTGTATGTATAGGTGGGTTGATTAAGGAAAGATGAACAAGTACTTTCATTTTCTCCATAAAAATGAGGCATTATCATCAGCTGAAGAGGGATGGAGGTGGGATGGTGTCATGTAGGAAGTTTAAGAAGAAAAGATATAAAGCAGCCATTTTGTACAGTGGAAAATTAAAACTATTGTTCAAAATATGATTCATTTAATGGTAGGAAGGCATCTGTCAAATACAGTGGCCTTAATTTCAGAAAAGAGAGGTTAAAGTATTCTTTCTGATGATGATTAAGCAAAAGATACTGCTCAGATTGCTCCAGGTTTATGATAAAATGTTATCGACAGAAAAAATTGCTTTATGTCTTCTCTGCTATGGTTGATGGACATTCATCCAATCCATGACACAAATTATCCATTTGTTTTGCTCTAGGTTAAAAGGAGAGTGGTTTTAGACTCAGTAATTTTGTGTGTGTGTGTGTGTGTGTGTGTGTGTGTGTGTGTGTGATGCATAGTTTGAAGGAATATTGAAAGCTAGATGGTTATACCAATATTGTAAGACTTGATCTATAGATAAATCATCTATATTGAATCCAAGGATGATGAGAGATGCTGTAAAAGTCCCAAGTTGTCAATAATCATTTGTAGGCAGATAAATGTGCAGGAAAAGTAAAGGAATCATTAATTCCCAGGCCCAGCCTGCTCATCACCAGACAGCAGCAGCAAGTCCAATATATGCAAGTAATTCTACACATATAATCTTAGTATCAACTCTGTCTGGAAGGTATTGTCACCATTTTATACATTGGAATTAGGAGAAGAAATTACTTGCCCAAGATTCCACAGTGCCTCAGAGACAGAATGGTGTTAGAACCTAAGTCTTCCAATTTCAAACCAAATACTTTCTAAGATGTTGGACTCATTCATTAATTGAACAAATATTTGTTGGGTATTTGCCATGTAACAGGCACTGTGCTGAGTTCCTTATGTATGTTACCTCATTTTTTTCACAGTTACTTACGAGATAGGAGTAAACATTTTTACTTTTTTACAGATCAGGAATTTGAGATTTAAAGAAGGAACAAGTTTTATCACTCAGTCCGTGGCAGACCCAGAATATGAAAGATGTCTAATTTTTGCACAGATGTTAAAATTTCTTTTTTGAAGTAGTATGAAGCCAATTTAACATAAGGAATTAATTAAAACAATTCGATTGGCAAGAGTTGGGACCTACCGCTCAGCATGATATCTCGATATTCTGACTAAAACACCTGGATTTGTTTTTGATTTGGGGCGACTGAGCAGATGTCCTAAAGTGAATGGGGAAAGTAGATCTCAGCCACAGGTCCCCCTGTAATAATTTGCCCAACCAGCAATAGATATTTTGTTTTTCTCTAAATCTTTGCACTACTGGTAATTTCTGTATGCCAGGTCTTCTTCTGATGCTTGACCCTGACAACTGCATTCAGGGAGTCTCATTGAGATCTAGAATGATTCTTTTTTTAAGTATAAATTATCTCGAAGGGATTGAATCTAATAAAGGTATAAGTAATTTCATCTGCGTTCCATTTGAGGCCTTGTCTTCACAAACATTGCCAGCTTGTTTTGGCTTTTGTTAAATCGTTTCATCAAACCACGAGCTGGGTTTTGGCCAGACATGGAAAGGTTTCAACCTATCTCCAATCTGTTGGTATGAAATAACAGGAAAAGCCTCTTTCCAAAAATAATTTGAGTGAAAAGTTAAAAATTATGGAGCTCCCCAAAAGATTCTTGTGGATTTAGATGCAAACTCTGCCTCAGTCTGCCTTCTCCTAGCCAGCCATGGTATCCTCCTTCTTATTATGGGTGGTCCAATAAGGGGTAAAGTATTTACTGCTGTGGAAAATCCACACTAAGGAGTCCTAACACACCCTGGGGCCTGATTAGGGCAAATTCTCTAGAGGAGGTGACACTTGAACTGGCTTTGGGGGATGAGGTGGAATTACATGAAATCTCAGCAGAATAAATGCCTGGAAACACTAAACAGTGCAGAGTGTGAAAAGAGTCACAATGGGGGGAAAGGAGTTCAGTGATGCCAGAGTGTAGGATGTGGAGCAGAAGGAAAAGAGGCTAGAGAGATTGGCAGAGGGCAGGTCTTGCTAGATATTGCAGGGTATCATGGGTAAGATGGGATATGGAACCTGAAAGACTGAAGCATGAAGCCCAGGATTTAGGTTTGAGCTCCTAGCCCAATGACTGGGTCCAAGTAATAAGACAGAAGGAAACCTGGGAAAATCAGTAGGATTTGATCATGTGTTGGTTCAGGTTTGTCAGTGACCCCTACTTTGTAAATATTCTTTACATACAGGAAGGAGGAGTTTCCTCAGTGGGTTGACAGAAAGCCCTGTTGGGGAACAGGAAGAGCCTCCATCTTTGGAGCCATGCAAGCAGCTGACTTGAATCTGTGAGGGCTCAGGAAAATGGTGTCTGTCCTTTGCTGAAGCCACATTCCTATTAATGGAATGAGGCCTAGATGGTAGCTTAGATCAGAGGTTCTAAATTGGTAGCCCATGGACCAAATCTCTCACAAGTTGGGGCTGGCTCGCCAGTGTTTTAAAATTTGATTTTAGTGTTTTTATTCAGCTCTCCAAAGCCCTTGCTCTTGGCTATTGTTTTACACTTGCCCATCTCACACTTTACCTACTACTCTACTCAGCTCCCTAGGACTTTTGGGTTTCCAAGTCCTAACTTGGAATGAAAAATGAAGACGAAATCTTGCCAGAACCTCAATATCTCTGACTCTGAGACAAGTCCAGGTAACGTAACTTCCAGAGGCTAGCACTTGGGAAGTGAGAGGTGGAAGTTGTTTTCAGAGCAGCAAGAAATGGGGGAGGAAATTCTTTGCAGCCATATTGGCAGGGTCTTTCCTTTCTCAGGAAGGCAGAGGCCAGGGTGGGATGGACTGCAGGACTCCAGGAAAGTGCTTTTGGGATGTTAGCCTTGCTGCAAGATTTAATTTTATGTGGAGATGATCACAGAATAGGTAGTTTGTGGCCGAGCACGGTGGCTCACACCTGTCATCCCAGCACTTTGGGAGGTCGAGGTGGGCGGATCACCTGAGGTCAGGAGTTCAAGACCAGCCTGACAAACATGAAGAAACCCCGTCTCTACTAAAGATACAAAATTAGCTGGGCAAGGTGGCACATGCCTGTAATCCCAGCTACTCAGGAGGCTGAGACAGGAGAATGGCTTGAACCCAGGAGGTGGAGGTTGTGGTGAGCCGAGATCACGCCATTGCACTCCAGCCTGGGCAACAAGAGCAAAACTCCATCTCAAAAGAAAAAAATATATATATATGTATACACACACACACACACACACAGACACACACATACACACACACATATGAATAGGTAGTTTGTGTTGAGGGGCCAGAGGAGGCTTTCTAGTCGATGGTGTTTATGATGGGATGCTGGCAGTGTAGAAAGGCCCTGGATCCAATGCTTTTACCTTAAATGGAAAAAAAAAAAAAATCTAAATTGTAGTTAAATGGAACAAGAGAAAATAATGTGAAAGTACAGTTGACCCTTGAACAATACAAGCTTGAACTGCATGGGTCCACTTATATGTGGATTTTCTCTGTCTCTGTCACCCTTGGTGCAGCAAGACCAGCTCCTCCTCTTGTTCCTCCTCCCCAGCCTATTCAACATGAAGACAACAATGATGAAACCCTGTTTGATGATCCACTTCAACTTAATGAATAGTAAATGTATTTTGTCTTCCCTATGATTTCCTTAGTAACATTTTCTTTTCTCTAGCTTACTTTACTGTAAGAATGCAGTATATAATATATATGTCATACAAAGTATGTGTTAATGGACTGTCTATGTTATCAGTAAGGCTAACAGTAGGCTATCAGTAATTGAGTTTTGGGAGAGCCAAAAGTTATACATGGATTTTTGACTGTACAGGTGGTTGGTGTCCTAACCCTTGTGTTGTTCAAGTGTCAACTATAGATAAAAGCAGAAGGTAAAATCTACTATAATTGAATTTTTAAAACACTAGGATTTCAGCAGGGTCTTTTATAAGAAGTAAAATAGTTGAGGGGCCAGGTGTGGTGGCTCCCGCCTGTAATCCCAGCACTTTGGGAGGCCAAGGCAGGCAGATCGCCAGAGGTCAGGAGTTTGAGATCAGCCTGACCAACATGGCAAAACACCATCTCTACTAAAAATACAAAAATTAGCTGGGCGTGGTGGCGTGTCCCTGTAATCTCCGCTACTCAGGAGGCTGAGGCAGGAGAATCGCTTGAACCCAGGAGACGGAGATTGCAGTGAGCTGAGAAGGTGTCACTGCATTCGAGCCTGGGAGACAGAGCAAGACTCCATCTCCAAAGGAAAAAAAGAAAAAGTTCAACGCTGTTTAAAATATCGTGAAGAGTTTTGTTTTTCCGTTTTGTTTTATATTTATTTTTTATTTTTGTCTTTTCAAGGGCAAATTCCTGAATACTGGGTGGAGTTGCTGTTTCTCCATGGTGATGGAAGATATGTTTTGTCTCTTTAGATTTAGGCTGCTGCCAGAGACACCGGCTGTAGACTAAAGCAGGGAGAATTAGCTCCAAAGCACTGAGACAGAGGCCATCTGCTTGTGAAAGCAGCTTCTAAGAAAACACACCTGTTCCCCTACCCCTTCCTGCTGCTTCCCACAGGTCACTTGCCTTAATGGTGTCTGCCAAGAGAGCCATACCTTTGCCTATTTTCATTGCATTTGTTTATCTGTTTCAAATTCTGTATGCAAGGCCCATTCTAATTGAGTCAATAAAATAAAATTCTCTAGGATTCTAGTTGTTGTGTTATGACTTCCAATATTCCTTGTTTTTGTTCTCTAACTACAGTTATGTATTGTAATACCTTTATGTTGTCTTCCTATTTTAGCAGGAAGGGTACCACTCAATCCCCAGTGACAGATGAAGAAGCAGTTGTAGCTTGTGCATTGCTGTTTCAATGATAACTTTAGCCCTGGATAATGCCCCTGGTTATATATGTTGCTCACAGCTTCAGTGCGCGCGCGCGCACACACACACACATTTATATGCTAGACACTGAGCATGAGTCTGTGCCCTCCTATGTGGGTCAGAGTCTATATACTGTTAGGGTGGTCCTGTACAGTTTTAATATGAGTCTTTCGGGTTAGGCTTTAAAAAAAGAAGAATCTGCTTGGCTTGTGATTATTGAAGTCAATGTTTTTAATGCCAGAACTGATTCTTCTACTGCTTGTGACTTCTGTTTGAAAGTTGCTGTTAAGGTCTTAAGGAAAGGATTTTCCCACACACATGTTTCTGAATAACCTATTCTGGTCAAGTTCACAGTCTTGACCTGCCACCATCTTTCATCCTACCTGGTCTGGGTGCCCAGAGACCTAGAGCATCTGAGCTGGCAGGATGGAACTTCTTGTGCCTGGGCGTGTCAAAACTTTTCCTTGGCACTGAGAAAGACAATGAGGCTCTGAAGCCAGAAAATTTCTTGGTGAGTTGAATAGTTACGTAAATGTCATTGACAATCATTGAATTTTAAAGTAGAGTTTAATGAGAGATTTAAACATTGTACACTTTTAAATGCTATAGAATTTGTATGAAGCATAGGATTTGTATAACCTTGGCAATGCCTAATTTTTTGATGCGAAGTTCAGGAAGCTTTATTTCTCACTTAAGTTCTAGATTATTCACATCCCCTCATTATTATTTACTGCTCTGTGTTGAATGGAGAAAGACCTCTCCTTTATTGTGTTGCTTACAGCTCCAAAGCTGGAACTCAGATTTTTTTTTTTATTTAATTTTACTTTAAGTTCTGGGATACATGTGCAGAACATGCAGGTTTATTACATAGGTATATATGTGCCATGGTGGCTTGCTGCGCCTATCAACCCGTCATCTAAGTTTTAAGCCTTGCATGCATTAGGTATTTGTCCTGATGCTCTCCCTCCCCTTTCTGCCCACCCCTGACAGGCCCTGGTGTGTGATGTTTCCCTCCCTGTGTCCATGTGTTCTCATTGTTCAACTCCCACTTACGAATGAGAACATGCGGTGTTTGGTTTCTGTTCTTGTGTTAATTTGCTGAGAATGATGGCTTCCAGCTTCATCCATGTCCCTGCAAAGGACATTAACTCATTCTTTTTTATGGCTGCATAGTATTCCATGGTGTATATGTGCCACATGTTCTTTATCCAGTCTATCACTGATGGACTTTTGGGTTAGAACTCAGATTATTAAGCTTTGTCACTATGAGGCTCACCCAACTGCTAACTTAACATCTGTTTGGGCTAATGCCCCATTCCCCAGTTCCAACAGGTCACTCAAAATAGTGCTTCTTCTAGGAACTCCCTCTCTGCTCTCTTACCCTCTCCTAACTTCTCAGCACTACTGACAACATAAGAAAAGCCAGTCTGGAGTGGCTACCCAGGGTTTTCATCACCATGTTATCCCCAAATAAATTTAATTAACAGTGAAGTTAGTAAAGTTAGTACGGAAGATAACATTTCCTGTGTATATTAGTTGCCTAGGGCTGCTGTGACAAACTTCTACACCCTGGGTGGCTTATGACAACAGAAATGTATTGTCATATGGTTCTGGAGGCTGGAAACCCAAGATCAAAGTGTTTGCAGAGTTGGTTCCTTCTGGAGGCTGCGAGGGAGAATCTGTGCCATACCTCTCCCTCAGTGTCTGGTGGTTTGCTGGCGATCTTTAGTGTTCCCTGGCTTAAAGAGGCATCACTCCATCTCTGCCTTCATCTTTGCATGGAGTTCTCTCTATGTGCATGTCTCTGTTTCCAAAGTTCCTCCTTTTACAAGGACACCAGTGAGATTGGTTTAGGGCCCACAGTACTGACCTCATTTTAACTTGATTACCTCTGTAAAGACTATCTCCATATAAGGTCTCATTCTGAGGTTCTAAGGGGTTGGAACTTCAACATATGAATTTTGAGGCGTACTCAATTCAATTCACAACACCATGCTACCCAAATGTACTCATCTGGCCATCCTCCAGCTCCTCAGAGGTGGCAGCAAACTTTCCCTTCCTCCTTGCTCTAACTGAGGACATTGCCCCAGGCCCATCTTTTGGTGTACCTTTGCCTGGGTGATCCTGTCAGACTGCATGGCCAGGAAAAAAAGGAAACTTTCCCTGTCCTTTTCCTTCTCTTCCCCCTTCCTTCCTTCCTTCCTTCCTTCCT
>NW_016826098.1:0-1919 GCF_001698545.2 Rhinopithecus bieti
CCTTGTCACCATAGGCTTCAATGCTATCCAAAATATTCCTTCTCAGATCCCCCAAAAACCGTGCTATCAAACTATTCCATGAAAAGAACCGTGTAACCCTGTGAGCAGAATTAACACATCACAAAGAAGTTTCTCAGAAAGCTTCTTTCTAGTTTTTATATGAGTTTCTTTCCTTTATCAAAATAAGGTTCAATGTGCTTCAAAATATCCCATTGTAGATTCCAAGAAAACAGAGTTAGCAAACTGCTCAATGAAAAGAACAGTGTAGCTCTCTGAGATGAATTCACACACCCCAAAGTGGTTTCTCTGAAGGCTTCTTTTTGGTTTTTAACTAAGGATATATCCTTTGCCACCATAGTCTTCAATGCCCTCCCAAGCATCCTATTGCAGATTCCACAGAAACACTGTTAGCAAACTGCTCAATGAAAACAACATTGTAACTCTCTGAGTTGAATTCATACATCACAAAGCACTTGCTCAGAAAGCTTCTTTCTAGTTTTTATGTGAGGATATCCTTTTTCAACATAGGCCCCAATGTGCTCCCAAATATTCCTTTACAGATTCCAATAAAGCAGCATTAGCAAAATGCTACATGAAAGGGAACGTGTCACCCTGTGAGGTGAATTCACACACCATGAAGAAGTTTCTCAGTAAGCTTCTGTCTAGTTTTCATCTGAGGATATTTTCTCTGTCAGCATAGGCTTCAAGGCTATCCAAAATATTCCTCCTCAGATGCCCCAAAAACAGTGCTAACAAACTGCTCTATGAAAGGAAATTGTAACTCTGTGAGATAAATTCACAAATTAGAAATTAGTTTGTCAGAAAGCTTCTTTGTAGTTTTTGCTTGAGGTTATTTCCTTTGTCACTATAAGCTTCAATGTGCTCTGAAATATCCCATTGCAGATTCCAGGAAAACAGTGTTACCAAACTGTTAATGAAAAGAACAGTGTAACTGTGGGAGACAAATTTACACATCACGAAGCAGTTTCTCAGATAGCTTCTTTTCCGTTTTTATCTGTGGATATTACCTTTGTCACCTTAGGCTTCAATGCGATTCCAAATATCCTATTGCAAATTCCAAGAAAACAGTGTTAGCAGACTGCTTCATGAAGACTAAGTTGCAACTCTGTGAGATGAATTCACATATCACAAAGAAGTTTCTCAGAAAGCTCCTTTCACTTTTTAATTGAGGATATTTCGTTCATTATCATAGACCTCAATGCGATCTAAAGTATTCCTTCTCGGATTCCCCAAAGACAGTGGCAATAGATTGCTCCATGAAACAAAAGCGTAACTCTGTGAGATGAATTCGCACATCACAAAGAAGTTTCTCAGAATTCTTCTTCCTAGTTTTTATCTGAGGATGTTTCCTTTGTCACCATGGGCATCATTGTGATCCAAAATATTTTCCAAAAACAGTAGTAACAAACTGCTACATGGGAAAAAAAAAGGGTAATTCCATGCGACGAATTAACACATCACAAAAGAATTTCTCAGAAATCTTCTTTCAGGTTTTAATATTAGGATATTTCCATTTTCACCATACGTTTCAATGCACTCTGAAATATCCCATTGCGGATTCCAAGGAAAAGATGCTGACGAACGGCTCCATGAAAAAAATCGTGAAACACTGTGAGACGAATTCACAAATCACAAAGCGGTTTCTCAGAGAGCTTCATCCTAGCTTTTGTTTGAGGATATTTTCGTTTTTCAAAGAAGGCCTCAATGAGCTTGTGAATATCCCATTGCAAATCCCATGTAAATAGTGTTAGCAAACAGCTTCAGAAAGGAAGGGTGTAAATCTCTGAGAGGAATTCACACATCACAAAGCTGTTTCTCAAAAAGTTTCTTTTTGGTTTTTTTCTGAGGATATTTCCTTTGTCACCATAGGCTTCAATGTGCTCCCAAATATCCTATTG
>NW_016826098.1:2014-3132 GCF_001698545.2 Rhinopithecus bieti
AAGTTTCTTTCTAGTTTTTTTCTGAGGATATATACTTTTTCACCACAGACCTCAATGTGCTCACGAATATCCCTTTGCAGATTTCATGAAAAGAGTGTTAGGAAACTGCTCCATGAAAAGAAAGGTGTAACTCTGTGAGATAAATTGACACATCACAATGAAGTTTCTCAGAAAGCTTCTTTGTAGTTTTTATCTGAGGATATTTCCTTTGTCACCATGGTAGTCAATTAGATCCAAAATGTCCATTCTCAGATACCCCAAAAAGAGTGCTACCAAATTGCTCCATGTAAAGGATCATGTATCTGTGTGAGATGAACTCACACATCACAAAGCAGTTTCACAGAATGCTTCTTTTTGGTTTTTGTCTGAGGATATTTCATTTGTCACCATAGGATTTAATGCGCTCCAAAATATGCCATTGCAGATTCCACGAAAACAGTGTTAGCAATCTGCTCCAGGAAAACAGTGGTGTAAATGTGTGAGATAAATTCACACATCACAAAGCAGTTTCTCAGAAAGCTTCTTTCTAGTCTTTAACAGGATATTTCCTTTTTCACCATATGTCTCAACTCACTCCCAAATATCACTTTGTAGATTCCACAAAAACAGTTTTAGCAAACTGCTCCATGAAAAGAAAGGTGTTACTCTGTGAGATGAATACACATATCACAAAAAAGTTTCTCAGAAAATTTCTTTCTAGCTTTTATCTTATTATATTTCCTTTGTCACCATAGTCCTCAAGGCAATCCAAAATATCCCTTCTGAGATTCCCCAATAACAGTGCTACCATACTGCTCCAGGAAAAGAATTGTGCGACTCAATGAGATGAATTCACACATCACAAAGCAGTTTCTCAGAAAGTTTCTTTTTGATTTGGTCTGAGTATATTTCCTTTGTCACCAGAGGCTTCAATGGGCTCCCAAATATCCCATTGAAAATCCGCAAAACAGTGCTACCTTACCACTCCATGAAAAGAATGGTGTAACTCTGTGAAATGAATTCACACATCACAAAATGGTTTCTCAGTAACATTTTACTAGTTTTATCTGAGGATATTTCCTTTTCACCATATTCCTCTATGCACTCCCAAAATATTCCATGGCAGATTCCACAAAAAA
>NW_016826098.1:6480-10810 GCF_001698545.2 Rhinopithecus bieti
GCTAAGAAGTATCCAATTGCAGATTTCAAGAAAACTGTGTTATCAAACTCATGAAAGAAGAGGAAAGTGTATCTCTGTGGGTTGAATTCACACATCACATAGCAGTGTCGCAGAAAGTTTCTTTCTACTTTTATCTGAGAATATATCCTTTGCCACCATAATCTTCAATGCGATTCAAAATATCCCTTCTCAGATTCCAGAAAACAGAGCTACCAAACTGATCCCTGCAAAGAATCATGTAACTCTGTGAGACGAATTAACACATCACAAAGCAGTTTCTCAGAAAGCTTCTTTCCAGTTTTTATATGTGTATATTTCCTGTGTCACCATAAACTTCAATGCGCTCCGAGATATCCCATTGCAGATTCCAAGAAAACAGTGTTAACCTACTGCTCTATGAAAAGAACAGTGTAACTCTGTGAGATGAATTCACACATCACTAAGCAGTTTCTCAGAAAGCTATTATCTAGTTATTATTTGAGGATATTTCCTTTTTTCACCATATTCTTCAATACGCACCCAAATATCCTATTGCAGATTCCATGAAAACAGTTTTAGCACACTGCTCAGTGAAAACAACGGTGTAACTCTGTAAGATAAATTCACACATCACAAATCAATTTCTCAGAAAGCTTCTTTTTGGTTTTTATCTGAGAATATTTCCTTTGTCACCATAGCACCTTAGGTTTCAATGCACTCCCAAGTATCCTATTGTAGTTTCCACGAAACCAGTGTTATTGGACTGCCCATTGAAAAGTATGGTGTTACTCTGTGAGAGGAATATACACATCACAAAGCAGTTTCTTGGACAATTTCTTTCTAATTTTTATCTGAGGATATTTCCTTTCTCACTATAGTCCTCAGTGCACTCCCAAATATCCCATTGCAGATTCCACGAAAACACTGTTAGCAAACTGCTGCTACTTGAAAAGAAAGGGGAACCTCTGTGAGATGAATTCACACATCACAAGAAGTTTCTTAGAAAGCTTATTTCTAATTTTTATCTGAGGATATTTCCTTTGTTACCATAGGCTTCAATGTGATTCAAAATATCCCTTTGTAGATTCCGTGAAGAGTGTTAACCTACGGCTCAATAAAAAGAACAGTGGAACTCTGTGGGATGAATTCACACATCACTAAGCAGTTTCTCAGAAAGCTCTTTTCTAGTTATTATTTGAAGATATTTCCTTTTTCACCATAGGCTTCAATGTGCTCCCAAATAGCCTATTGCAAATTCCACGAAAACAGTGCTAACATACAGCTCAATGAAATGAATGGTGTTACTCTGTGAGATGAATTCACACATCACAAAGCAGTTTCTCAGAAAGCTTCTTTTTGGTTTTTACCTGAGGATATTTCCTTTGTCACCATAGGCTTCAATGTGCTCTCAATTATCCTATTACAGATTCCACGAAACCAGTGTTATCAGACTGCCCAGTGAAAAGAGTGGTGTAACTCTGTGAGATGAATTCACACATCAGAAAGCAGTTTCTCAGACAATTTCTTTCTAGTTTTTTTTCTGAGGATATTTCTTTTCTCACTATATTCCTCAATGCACTCCCCAATATCTCATTGCAGATTCCACAAAAACAGTGTACGCACACTGCTCCATGAAAAGAAAGATATACCTCTGTGAGATGAATTCACACATCACAAAGAACTTTCTCAGAAAGCTTCTTTCTAATTTTTATCTGAGGATATTTCCTTTGTTACCATAGGTTTCAATGCGATCCAAAATATCCCTTCTCAAATTCCAGAAAAACAGAGCTACCAAACTGATCCCTGCAAAGAATCATGTAACTCTGTGAGATGAATTAACACATCACAAAGCAGCTTTTCAGAAAGCTTCTTTCTAGTTTTTATATGTGGATATTTCCTTTGAAACTGTAGACTTCATTGTGCTCCCGATAATCCCTTCTCAGACACCATAAAAGCAGTTATGCCATAATGTTCCATCTACAGAAATGTTTAGCTCTATGAGATGAATGCACAAATCACAAAGGATTTTCTCTGAAAGCTTCAATCCAGTTTTTACCTGGAGAATATTCTTTTTTCACCTTTGTCCTCTATGTGCTCCAAAATATGCCATTACAGATTCAACAAAAACAGTGTTACCAAACTGCTCAATGAAAAGAAAGATTTAACTCTGTGAGATGAACTCACCCAACTCAAAACAGTCTCTCTGAAAGCTTCTTTCTAGTTTTTATCTGAGGGTATTTCCTTTTTCAAAATAGGTTTCTCTGTTCTCTGAATATCCCTTTGTAGATTCCACAAAATCAGCGTTAACAAACTGCTCAATGAAAAGAGTAGTTTATCTCTGGGAGACGAATTCACTCATCACAAAAATATTTCTCAGAACTCTCCTTTCTAGCTTTCATCTGTGCAACATATTTACTTTTCCACCATCGGCCTCAATGCGTTACCAAATATCCCTTCTCAGACACCACAAAAACATTGATGCCAAACTGTTCAATCAACAAAATGGTTTATCTCTCAGAGGTGAGTACACACATCACAAAACAGTTTCTCAAAAACTTTCTCTTCAGTTTTATCTGAAGATATTTCCTTTTCACCATCAGCCTCTATGAGCTCCCAAATAGCCCTTTGCAGATTCCCCAAATACAGTGCTACCACACTGCTTAATGAAAAGAAAGGTGTAACTCTGTGAGATGAATTCATGCATCACAAAGTAGTTTCTCATATGGCTTCTTTCTAGTTTTTATCTGAGGATGTTTCTTTTTTCACCGTATGCTTCAAGGCACTCCCAGATATCCCTTTGCAAATTCCAGGAAAGCAGTTTTAGCAAACTGCTCCATGAAAAGAAAGGTGTAATTCAGTGAGATGAACTCACACATCACAAGGAAATTTCTCAGAAAGCTTCTTTCCAGTTTTTATCTGAGTATATTAACTTTGTCACCAGGGGCTTCAATGCAATACAAATGTCCCTTCTCAAATTAAACAAAAACAGTGCTATCAAACTGATCCATGAAAAGGATCATGTAGCTCCGTGAGATGATTTAACTCATCACCAAGCAGTTTCTCAGAGAGTTTCTTTCTAGTTTTTATATGAGGATATTTCATTTACCATCAGAAGCTTCAACGTGCTACTAAATATTCCACTGCAGATTCCAAGAAAACAATATTAGCAAACTGCTCAATGAAAAGAACAGTGTAACACTGTGAGATGAATTCACACATCAGAAAGCAGTTTCTGAGAAAACTTCTAGTTTTTATGTGAGGATATTTTCTTTTCCACCATAGGCCTCAAAGCCCTCACAAATATCCCTTTGCAGATTCCAATAAAACAGTGTTAGCAAACTACTACTTGACAAGAAAGGTGTAAATCTGTGAGATTAATTCACAAATCACAAAGCAGTTTCTCAGAAAGCTTCCTTTCAGTTTTTGTCTGAGGATATTTCCTTTGTCACCATAGGCTTCAATGCACTCCCAAATATCCTATTGCAGATTCCACAAAAACAGTGATATCAAACTGCTCAATGAAAAGAACAGTGTAACACTGTGAGATGAATTCACACATCAGAAAGCAGTTTCTGAGAAAACTTCTAGTTTTTATGTGAGGATATTTTCTTTTCCACCATAGGCTTGAATGTGCTCCCAAATATCCCTTCTCAGACACCACAAAAACAGTGATGCCAAAGCACTCTCTGAACAGAAAGTTTTATCTGTATGAGATGATTGAACACATCCAAAGGGGTTTTCAGAAAGTTTCTCTCCAGTTTTTACCTGAAGATAATTCCTTTTAAAACATTGGACTCATTCTGCTCCCGAATATCCCTTTGTATATTCCACAAAAACAGTGTTAATAAGCTGCTCAAAGAAAGGAAAGCTTTAACTCTGTGAGATGAATTCACCCATCAAAAAGCAGTCTCTCAGAAATCTTATTTTCAGATTTTATCTATGCATATTTACTAATCCACAATCAGCCTGAAGGCACTCCCAAATATCCCTTCTCAGACACAACAAAAACAGTGACGCCAAACTGCTCAATCAACAAAATGGTTTTTCTCTATGAGGTGAATGCACACATCACAAAACAGTTTGTCGAAATCCTTATCTCCAGTTTTATCTGAAGATATTTCCTTTTCACCATATTTCTCTATGAGCTCCTGAAAATCCCTTTGCAGATTGTCCAGCAACGGTGCTACCAAACTGCACAATGAAAAGATAGATGTAACTCTGTGAGATGAATTCACCAATCCAAAGCAGTTTCTCAGAAAGCTTCTTTATAGTTTTTTTCTGAGGATATTTCCTTTTTCACCATAGACCTGAAGGCACTCCCAAATATCCCTTCACAGATACCAGGAAAGCA
>NW_016826099.1:0-1356 GCF_001698545.2 Rhinopithecus bieti
TAAACTGATAATATAAATGAACCTCTAAACTTAATAAACAGAATCAACCAAAAAACTTAAACAGACATCCCTTATAATAAGAAAAATTAGAAGCATCCTCTTAAAATTTAGAAACAAACAAGAATGTCAATTAGCACTGCTTCTAATCATTATTGGACTGGAGATCTTAGTGCAACAGAAACAGAAAAGAAATTTAAATGTGTGTGTGAATGCATGTGTGTGTGTGTTTATCAGAATGGGGAGAAAATATCATTGTACAGTGGTTATTATTACTTAGAGTTTCTACAAACAAATATTATAAATAATAAAATGTTAGTGAGTTGCCTGGCTATAACATCAACATAAATCAAGAAACAGATAGAAGCATAATTTAAAAGAGTGTACCCTTTACATAGCAATAATAACAACAAGATTCACAGAAAAAAAAAGTCTAGGAGAATATGTATTAAGATGTAAGTGTGAAAATCCACCCTTAAAATCTTTAAAACAAAATACATAATTATGTGTTTCTGACCTTGGGATAAGAAATAATTTACAAAGGATAAACACAAATAAGTTCATTCAATTCAACTAAATCAAAATAAGAACTTTGTTCAATGAAAGAAACAATAAGAAAAGTAGAAAGAAAATACAAGCAACAATCAGAAAGAAGAAAACTATAACACATGTAACTTACTAAAGATTAGTTCTTACAATGTAAAAGTTCTCCTAATGGATGAGAGACCAATAAACAAACATCCCACCTTCCCTCAATAAAAATAAACAAAACACATGAAAAGTCCTGTCACAATTATGGCCAATACATACCATGTAATCAGAGAAATGAAAATTATGATCTTGCCTTAACCTGGGTTTTCCAGATAGCTACTACTTTATTAGAGAATTCAATCCTAGGTAGTAGGAGTGAGGGATGGGGAGAATGGAACAGGGAAAGAATGAGAGTCAATATGAAGGTGTGTTAAGGAGCTAGTTGCAGCTACGTATGACTGATTACTCCATCTTATAGGATTGCCTTCTGAGAAGTTGTTTAACTGCATTTCAGGTCATTCAGTCTTGGGGGTGAGCAGAAAGATGTACCCAGCAGTTCCCACGTTACCTAGTCAAAATTCATCCCATGGGGCATATGCATGGCCTTAGAGCAGAGTCCCATAGCATCCCACATCTTGGCATCAACTTGGAATCCCCAGGCTGTAGAGGGGGTATGGAGAAACGTGCTATTATTTCATAGCTGCTTGAAAATGCTATAAGGCTACACTGGCTGTATAGCATCTGGAACAAGAGATAGGTTGAGAGAATCTGAAGTGGTTCATAAGGTTTGTCTGACAAAGGCACTAGGTACCATTTTTTTTTTTTTTA
>NW_016826099.1:3060-16762 GCF_001698545.2 Rhinopithecus bieti
CAACCCTCCTAGCCATGGGGTGAATGAGTGCTTCAGTTCTAAAGAGGGATCTGAGGGGCGCAGCTGTATCTTTTTCCTGACAAGATAGAGAACTAACATGTCTCTGTCCTTCGAGCTCATTTCAAAATTTGCCACAGAAGCAAGAATTATAAGTCACGGAAACCAACATAAGAAAAGCCATGTGAATGGTTTTGTAAAACTGAAATTAAAGGTAAAAAGAAAAAAGACAAGTAATGAAAATAGAAAGAATTAGCTAAAATTACCAGAGCAATCCAAATATAATAGTATTCAAATAAAAGTAAATGTTTTCCTAGCATTTCTAGACACAGAACACTAATATTGGATTTTTAAAAAAACAATTCAAAAATGTCTACCAAGATGTAACCAGAAATGTTGAAAATAAAAGGCATACACAAAGAATTCTAGATGCATATAATACCTAGGTGTGCAAGGTAAACCTCTGAAACTAACAAAATAAACTGTAGGAGAACATCTTTTTGCTGGAAGAATTCAGAAGAACATCGTCAAGGTAATAAGATCCAGAATATCCAAGGAAATCCTGAATGTAAACAGGAAAAATAGGTAAAGGATGGATAATTTGTATACAATTATCCATCTTTGATCACTGTTCATCTTTGATCACTCAACAAAAATGCAAATTAAAAGAGATGCTATTCAACAATCATCAGTTTAATAATATTGGAAGTTGGCAATATAAAAGTTTGTGAGGATGAAGAGCAATGGGTCCCTGTTTGAAATCTGAACTGGTAAAGGCTTTCTGGAGAGTAATAGGACAACACTTAATACAATTAAGTATATATGTTTGTTTTCGGTGGTGAGTGGGTGGAGAACCTCCCTTCTGAAATGGGAAAATTGTTTTTTCAGTCTGGCATAATGTAGAGTCCTCTTTAGAACTCTCTTAGTAACTTGGGAAAATTACCCATTCTGTTTCAAGCTTTTTTGGAGGTATTTGTAGGAAAATGCAGCAAATTTATAGTGACTTAACCAAATAATGGTTATCTTCTCCTTTTCTGAAGACCTAACTGTGGGAAGAACACACAGGAACTGGAAAAGAGGAGAGAAAGAGACACCGTTATAACATTAAGATACACTAATTAACCCTGTTAGTAGACAGAATGACAGATTTGAATTTATTTACTTCTCATGTGTTTACTTGCATCATTAATATACCTGAGGAGTTACTACAGTAATGACAATAAATATATTTTTGGGACTAGATAAGTAATTGATATTTAATTTGACATGTACATGTATTTAGTATCTAGGTAATAGTAAATTTAAGCAGAGGAAATTTTAAAAATTCACACCATGGTTTATTATTGTTTCAATAGTCTTAATCAAAATGTGCATCAGTCTGCTTTCTGGAGAACTCTAAATAAAAATGCATTTAGATTTTTGTAATTTTCTAATGAACTTTAACTCACAAAAAGTCAGCAGATGTTTTCTACACCTTCAAGGATAAAAAATAGATTTCTCTTTTTAAAGAATCAGTTTTACAAGTAAAAAGTAAGCATATACCCCAGATTCCTCTGACTCATAACAAATCCTAAGTAATTAGTTGCTAGTATCTACTTAGTTTTTAAAGAATATGACAACATTAGTAACATGAGTTTACAGTCACTGAATACACACCTTAATTTCCTCTCAACAATATCGGATCCCCTTCTTATTTGTGAATAATGTAATTTTACAGATTTCAAATTATCTAGATAATAATGACAGTTCAAAACCATATAAGAGGCCAAGTTTCATTTGCCAAATGTGTAACTGTGTTTTCTACTTTGAACAACTTACATGACTCAGAGTTCAATAATCGTTAGTAAATTTCATCATATCACTTTTCAAAACATATCTTTAAAGTCATAATGAAATCTCAGGCTAAATAGATACATTTTCATTGCAATCTATTATTATGTAAACAATTATGGTAATATTTGAAATTGTTTAATAAATCCATTTATTTAATAATTCCCAAAGGTGTTTTGGAATGAGTCTTGTCCTTCAATTTGATAAAAGAGATAATTGATTTATTTTAGATCTATGGGAAATTTAGCACCATTTTAAGACAATGATCTTATGAAATGAAATACAAATCATCCTGACTCATAATGGTTCAGCTTATAATTTTTTGACTTGAAGATGATGTGAAAGTGATGTGCACCCAGTAAAACTAGACCTCAAAGTTTGATCTTTTACTGAACTAGGGATATACATCATGATACCCTTTTGCAGTGCTGGGCTGTGGGGGGGAGCCATGACTCCCAGTCAGCCATGTGATTATGGGTAAGCAACCCATACTCTACAGTGTAGTGCGTTGCCAGCATTTCTTGGATATTTTGTTTTGTGTTTAGCGTACCATCACATATATAAAACACCCATCTGTGTCTCCTGCTTATGGTGAGAAGAAGAGGAAAGTGATTACTCGAGATAAAACATAAGACAATTTCCCAGCATGAAGGCAGCAAGCCAGTAATGGCCTCTGCACATGAGTTATAACTTCCATAATCAATTATCATGACCGTCTTAAAGGATAAGAAGTGAATTAGTGATGCAATGAAACCATCGTCATCTGTTAAATTCACTGTCATTATGAAAAAACCAGTCAGGCCCCTTGAAATTACTTGCCATGTGATGGAAAACAAGATTCGGAACCACATACCTCTTAGCCTATTGATGACCAGGTAGGCAAGAAGTTTTCAATACACTAAAAGTATGTGCCAATGATCCTACATATATGGAACTGTTTATAGCAAGTCGTGGGTGGTTCTAACTCTTCAAAAGGCAGCATAATTTTCATAAAGTGAAGGTCAGTGGTGAGGCACCAAGTGCCAATACTGAAGGTGTCAAAGCTTTTAAGAAAGAACTGCACAGGACAATTGTGGGTAAGAAATAATTACCAGAACAAATATTTAATGTTAATTAAATGAGCTTTTCTGGAAGTATATACCAGAGTGTATATACAGATGTGTCTTGACTTACAATGGGGTTACCTCCTGATAAACACATCATAGATTGAAAACATCATAAGTCAAAATCTATTTAATACACCTAACCTATCAAACACCATAGTTTAGCTTAGCCTACCTTAAACAGGTCCAGAACACTTCCAGTAGCCTGCAGTTAGGCAAAATCATCTAACACAAAGCCTACTTTATAATAAAGTGTTGAATATCTCTCCTGTAATTGTTTAAATACTGTACTGAATGTGAGAAGCAGAATGGTTATATGAGTACTCAAAATATGGTTTCTACTGAATGTGTATCATTTTCACACCATCATAAAGTAAAAGATTGTGAGTCAAACCATTATAAGTAGAGGACTGTAAATTCATCAAGAGTCTAAGACAGTGCCAGTATTCAAAGCATTCAAAAACTGTGTAATACTGGTTTTAGGCTGAAATGTTACAGAGTTCAAATTAAAGCCTTTCCTCATCTACCACTCCAAGAATCCTAGAGCATTCAAGAATGTGAGCAAGCATATTCTTCCTGTTTCTTAGCACCTTGGCAAAAAAGCCTGCATGACATCCACGTTGTTTGAAGACAGGTTTTTGAATTGTTTTATTCTTCAGGCAAGAGAATATTGTAGGCAAAACAATATCACATTCAAAATTCTTCTGATTTTAAACAATGCTCCAGGGCATCCACGGCATATAGGTGACATGAATCTTGATGTAATGAGTGTGTATTTGCTGTGAAACACAACCAGACCAAGGCTTAACTGCTGCATTAAAAGAATACTATTTATGCCAAACATTTTCACAGGCAATTGAAGCTACTGAATATGACCAAACACTTAGAGTTTTGGAAAGGTATTAAGATTCTAAATGTTATCTGGAACATCACTGCAACATAGGAAAAAGTCACACGGCAGTGCGTAAATGACATTTGGAAGAAAATTTTGAAGACATATGTGAACACATTCAAAGGCTTTAATAAAAATTCCACTATTGGTGAAATAGTAAGTAATAAGATATTGGTGCTTAAGAAACAGCTAGAATTGGGCATTGATAAAATGGTTATTTATGAACTCATTGGCATTGATGCTGGAGAGCTTTCCAACGAGGAGCTGATCAAACTGGAGGAAGACAGAAGTAAAGAAGTTGAAGCAAAGGAAGAAATTGTACCTGAGGCACCAAGAAAATGTCCAACAAAGAAGCTGTCAGAGGTGTTTGCTACTGTCAGCAATGGCATGCTCATGTTAGAAAAAAGTGGACATCAACTATGAGGAATTTACAAGACATCATGGGCAGATACAGGATGCTTTTGCTTGCTATAGGGAATACATAATGAAAAGAAGAAACAAACTGTGTGGTCAAAACTTGACATCTTCCTGGAGAACACTATGCCTACTAAACTGTCACCAAGTTTTGATGCCCCAGTGCATTATACCAGCTATTCTAGAGCCTCATCAGAAGATAGAGAAATTGATGACCTAGGCACTGTAGTATTCCCATAATCCAGCAATTAATTTTAGTTCAATTCATCAAACATTCTGCAGGCTCACTATGCTTTCAGCTACATATGTTAATAGTGAGTACCCACATTTTCACTTTCATTACAGTATTCAATATTCAATAAATTACATGAGAGACACTCAGCACTTTATTATAAAATAGGCTTTATAGTAAATGATTTTGCTCATTGTATGCTAATGAAGATGTTCTGATTATGTTTAAAGTAGGATAGGTTAAGTTATTGATGTTTGGTGTATTAAAAGCATTTCCAACTTAATATGCTTTCAACTTAAAATGGGTTTATCAGGAGGTAACCCCATTGTAAGTTAAGGAGCATCTGTACTGATTTATAAAGCATGCACACAAGCACACATACAGTTTAATCTGATTGAACCTTTTGTGAATACCTGATCATTGAGGAACCAAAATAATGTTTATGGTGAAATTCTGTGCTCCATGCAGAATATCACAGATGTCTTGGATTTACCAATACCATAAGTTGTTTCCTTTTTCACTAAGATGATTTTTTTCTTACAGAACAGGATTATGTGGCAACAAACTTTTATTTCCAGTAGGGTTGATAACAATATATATCTTTCCTGATAGCTTAGTTAAAAAATGATTGTTGGTACAACAAATGAAAGAGATTAAAGGAAAAGTAAGAAGCATCTCTTTCCTAGCAAAGATGAGCTTCAAAGAGTTGGGGAAGAAATTAGAGCACAGTTTTTGTGATATTAAGAATATATAAAATCCAGTTCCAGTCAATCATATTGATTACAGTTTTAAAAAATATATGACATGAGCAAATGAGCGCTAAAGCGTTCATTTAGAACATACATTTGGAATTAATGCCACTAGAATTAGATTTAATACTTAGGTTTTGATTATTTTTTTTTTTTTTTTTTTTTTTTTTTTTGAGATGGGTCTTGCCTGGGGGTCCACCCAGGGCTGGAGTGCAGTGGCACAATCTTTCGGCTCACTGGCAACGCTGGTCGCCTCCCCGGGTTTGCCAGAAGCAACTTTCCTGCTTCGCCTCAAGCCTGCCTAACGTGACCATGGGATTACCAGGCACATGCTACCCATGCCAAGGGCAATTTTTGATATTTTTAGTAAGAGAACCGGGGTTTCCCGCCATGTCTTGGGCCCAGGCTGGTCTCGAACTTCCTGACCTTCGTAATCTGCCCTCCTTGGCCTCCCAAGAGTACTGGATTACAGGCATGGAGCCCACCTGCGCCAGGCCCCGCAGTTTTGAGTTAAATTTTGTGTATTCCGGTGTTTAAGAGAACCTAAGGCGTTTTACTACGCGAGGTTAAGTTTTCTGGCACCCAGAATTCGCAGGTCCCATATTTTATAACTTGCTAACTTTGGCTTTTTAATGGTCCCTTAAGTGACTTGTGGTCAGATTTTGTTCCGCAAAGAAAAATTGGATGCAAGGTTTAAGGAATGAACAAATAAAATAATTATGGCAGGTCGGTAGCTCTCCTAACTAAACCAAAAAGGAATCAAGGTAAATATTAAAAAAGCTGACCAAAGGCAGAAGAAAGAAACTTGTATTAAGTGAGCATACTTCCATACTTTAGGTATCTCCGTGTTAAATTGGGGATGGTGAAAAAGAAATTTCCTCAAGGAAAATTCTTAGGGCAGGAAAAATCGATGGCTTATTACCCTAGGTTAGGGGAACAGCTGGAGAAAAAGAGCAAAGGCCAGGTGCACGTCGCAAAAGGAGACAAGCTAGAGAAAATTTACTGGAATATTATTTTTTGATTCCCTTTTATGGTATCTTGAACTATTCTCAGGGCCCCATGGAAAGCTCAGAACAAATCTTTCAATCTCCCAAAACATTTTCTTCTTTCCAGCTTCCATTGAAATCCTATCATAGGGCAGATATGCCAGATTGATATTGGAGGGATTTTGGTTGCCAGGACCACCCACCATAAAGCAAGATGTTGCAATAAAGGGTGAAGTCACACGCAAGTGTTTTTGTTTCTTTGCCATATAAAATTTTATGCTTTATATTACCCATTTCTGGTTCTTTAAAGGCATGCGAATAATTCATTTTATTCTTAACATTAGGATCTTTTGTCTTAGTTATTTATTATGTGTATTCTTGTCTTTGTATGCTCAGTTGTGGTGTATTTATGTGTTGTGTGCTACAAGTCCTTGCCTCGATGGGTTGATGGGCCTGGCTGGGGGGACTAATTAGGGGTGGGTGGTTGCTGGCTGTAAGATGTGGCAAGTGGGTCTTGTGGGCAATGTTCTTAAAAATTAAGAAAACAAACGAAAGTTTCGGCTGCAGTTGGATTGGATCCGTTCCTTTTCATGGAATCTCGTGTAGAATGTGATGTGCTCTGGTTGATAGAGGTTTTAACCGCAGCAGGTAGGAAGTGTCGTTGTCGCGTTACTGTGGGTCAAGTCCTCTCAAATCCTGCCACCTGGTTTATCAAACTGCTGTGAGTATCTGCGTGAAGTGTCCTTTGTTGTCCATTTTCCAAACTAGTCGGTCATAGCATCTGTCACGTCCGCCGAGTAGGATTTTATCTCCAAGGTGGGAAACCACCCCACCATAACGTTTCTTTTTTTTTTTTCTTGAGCAGATGGAGTCTCACTTCGGTGTGGTCCGACTGGCTGGAGTGTGCGCAGGTGGCACCGGATTCTCCAGGCTCACCGCAACCCTCTGCCTTGCGCTGGGGTTCCAAGCAAGTTCTCCTGCCGGCCTAAGGCGGCTGCTGAGTAGCGGGATACAGGCCAGCCATGGCCGACCACGCCCAGGCGCCTACGACCTTTTGGTATTTTTATCGCAGTAGGAAGATGGGGGATTCACATGTTGGCCCAGGGATGTTTGCGACTCGAACCTGGGACCCTTCACCACACCTTCCGTATTTTTTTATGCACAGTAGGAAGTAACTCTTCATCCCCAGTTTTATGATGGCAAATTACCAGCCAATTCAGTCAAGACATCGTTCTCAGGCTCGTAGCTTCTAATGCTGTAGTTCTCTTGCATTTCACACATTCTTTTGCATTCCCTGCCAGCTGAAGGTCTTGAACTACCTTAAGATTTATTCATGTAAGGCTGGAATCAAGGACCTCTATTCCAAATTCCGCTGTTAACCGATGTTTATTCGAGCCTCTGCGCTATAAAGTCGCAAGAATTATTTCTTAGGATTGGCCATCTAGAATGTGTGGAATACTTCCAGAAGTTTTTTTCAGTTTACTCTTGGTGTCAGATGCCATCAGAGGAAGCCGTTTGGCAGGCTTAGCCCGTATTGGAAATTTTCTTAAATAATGAAGACTTGGAAAAAGGAGTCACAATTACGGTATTGACTCCATCAGTTGGCAAAATGGGGATTTTGTGTTAGCAGCTGGTGACAAATAACCATTAGCTAGCCCTTGTACATCCTCCACCAGAAGCTTCTTTTGGTGACCGAAAGTGCATTGGTCAATTAACACTAACCTTTTGGGAGAAATTACATCTTTTTTTGCTGAAGCAGTTAAGGGTCCACAAACAGTGGACTTAAAAATATTCCAGTAAACCAGTGCTGGGTGGAATAGATCTTCTGTTAACCTATGGCCTTTGGCTTCTAGGTTTATTAGAGCGATAAGAAAAGTAAAAATTAAGCACTTTCTTAAGGCCCTACCGCATTTCCCGAGTATGATGGTAACATAAGCCATTGGCTTCAAAAACTTAAAAGTCATCTTAGGCCTGATTAGTCCCCTACAAGCGAGTCTGGCCGGTGCTCTTTGAAGTTTGGGCCCAGGCGTCTGCACCCTTCTCTCTACGCTCAAATGGTCGCGCTGAAAAGCATCTCGCTGTTCTTAATATTGAGAGGCTGTTTGAGGTCTACATGTGTAAATATATTGTTAGTGTAAGCCCACCCTCCATCACATGGATTAGCTAGATCTTCTGGATAACTTGTTGCAATTCTGCATCAAATGCTGTACGTGCTTTACGCTTTTCCTCTTGCTGACTATCTAGTAGGGACATGGGCTTGTTTCCGTTATCAACCTCATGAACCCGCAACCTCTGCTAGCTTCAACTTTTCTTCTCCAGACTTCTCACCCTCTCCTACGCCTTCATTAGAATTGAAGGACGGAATTAGCGGCTTTTTGCTCTAAATTAGGCTTTTGCTTATGCAGGAATGGTTGTGTCTGTTTGATTCTATCCAAACCACTGAGCAACTGTCTCCGCGATACTCAGCAATACAGACAGGTTAGTTTTGCTCTCCTTTACTCGATTTGTGCATTCCACTGAAGTGAGCCAGCTTTTAATTTCCTTCAAGGAACCTTTTTTCATTTTTCATTCATCAATTGGTGTGTTTCGGCACCAAGGAGGGCCTAGTTTTTGGGCCTATTTTGGGCTCAATATGCGCTTCTCACTGGAAAACTTGTAACCATTTCTAGATTTTGATTTGTGGCAACACTTCATTTCACCTTAGGCAATGTAGGGTTATTAAATTGTCCTCATGTTAATATTATTGTACTGTCTAGGAATACAGTGCCCGGAGGTATGGTAAGAGAGGAGGAGGCGGCACTGCTGGGTTCAGATGAGATTAAGGACACACAGCAATCATTTATTGATTGCTTACGCCAGTCCTTATATGGAGTGCGGAAAATGGTTCAGGAGCCCCAGAACAATTGCAATATAATATCAACAGATCATTGATCACAGATCACCCAGTAGACAGATAAACATAAGTAATGAACAATTTGGAAATATTTGGGGCGGAGAGAATAGCCCAACGCGTGGTGTGAGCCCGGGAGAGACTGAAGCTGAGGCACCGTGACTGACGTGAAGAATGGTGGGCTGGATAGGACTGCTTGATGCAAGAGTTGCCACGAAACCTTCAATTTGTAAAAAACTTCAGTTGGCGTGAAGAGACACTAAGTGTGGAAGCATAATACAGATCGAGGCTAGATGTGGTTGTACATTCTTGTAGAATGCGCGATTGCTGCAGATAGATTGTCAGACAGTGCGATTACTCTAGGGCTGCTTTAGACCACACAGGCCTTGCTAAATCCTTAGCTGTGTCTAGTTTAGGACCCAAATCAGACAATTCCAGTTACAGTGACTTAAGGGGTATATAGCTGGTTGTGGACAAAGCGCTTGGAAAATATCAGGTTCGCGTGAGTAATAGCAGAAGTTTAATCCAGCAAAGCTTGTGGTTGTATTTATCCCCCCGTCTGCGAATGTGAAAATGTTCATTGGAAGGACTACGTTTCCTCAGGAACTGAATATCATAATCAATGCATTATGTGAGTGTTTATGCAAGGATACATATTGTGGAGATTATCATCGAAAGATCTGTGGCGCCTACATGAAAAGTCTGGGAGAATTAGGAGAATAGATAGTTATTTGCATATTTCTACATTAATGTAAAATATTTAACATGTGTATGATACACTTTCTTCATTTTAGCCTATATTTTGATTAAGTAATATATTAATTTTCTATTTCTACTGTAACACATTACCACAAAATTACTGCTTAGAACATAAATGCATTATCTCACAGTTCTGGAGATCCAAAGTGTAAAATGGGTATTACCAAGCTAAAATCAAGGTGCCGGCAAGTCTGTATTTCCTTCTGGAGGCTCTAAGGAAGAATCTATTTTCTTGCTTTTTCCAGTTTCTAGAGGCTGTCCACATTCCTTGCCCATGGCCCCCTTCCGTCTTCAAAGTGGCAATGGCCAATGGAGTCCTCAGATTGCATCACTCTGATTCTGCTTCTGTCATCATATCTCCTCTGACTCTGACTCCTTCCTCCTTTCCTCTTCCACTTTCATAGATTCTTATGCTTACACTGGACCCACCTAGAAAATCTAGGATAATCTCCCTATTTTAAGGTCAGCCAATTAATTAATTCCCTTTGTCACGTAACCTAACATATTCATAGGTTATGAGACTTAAGACATGGGCATCTTCAGGGAGCCATTATTCTGCCTACCATAATTAGCCAACTACTAGTTTCAATTTTGTCAGATAAAAAAGATAATATTATGGCTAAGTTTGGTCAATTACTTTACTCACATCCTAACTCCAAATGGTGATGTCATTCCATTCACTAATCCTACACCCTCCAAAACTACAGCAGTCAGAATTGGTGTATAGTAATTTGGTGTCATCAGAGAAGTAATTGGCTTCTGCTCCTTCAAAAGTAGTCCACTGGGGGCCTAGGAATTTAACATGAAATTTAAGAGAAAAGAAGGAGAAGGAGAATACTTATTGCTACTCATCTTTCAATCTCTAACTGGTCAGTCTTTCCAGTCTTTCCTTGAAGAGGTGTGACAAATTTATTAGAGTAAGCCCTAATAGTTTAATTATATTCCCAAAGCCATTTATAGAACAGAGAACAGATCATATATCATGTGTGACCTATTTATTAAGAAGTCAATTAGGGAAAAATACTCATTGACAGTGTAAAAATAAACTCAATGCTCTTTCCATGTTTTAAAATTATCTCTTCCTTTCCCACTCTTTTATTTTCATCTTTGTTGTTTATTTGTTTTATATTTAACAAATATCCCTACTGAAAAGTGGCTACTTAAAACACCTTAACATTTTTATTTGGAGCTCTGAGAAAATAGAGTTCAAAACTTTGTATGGGGCCAGGCACAGTGGCTCATGCCTGTAATCCCAGCACTTTGGGAGACCAAGGTGGGTGGATGACCTGAGATCAGGAGTTCGAGACCAGCCTGACCAACCTGGTGAAACGCTATCTCTACTAAAAATACAAAATTAGCAGGGCATGTTGACACATGCCTGTAATTCAGCTACTTGGGAGCCTGAGGCAGGGGAATTGCTTGAACCCAGGAGGCGGAGGTTGCAGTGACCTGAGATCGTACCACTACACTCCAGCCTGGGCGATAAAGTGAGAATCTGTCTCAAAGCACAGTAAAAAATAAAAAATAAATTCAATGGCCATTATGATAATATAAACTTTAATAGCTGCATAAATAATTTATAAGGATTTGTTTTAACTGAGTGTGTTAGAGAAGAAAATGGATTACTGAACTGTTATGAATGTGATTAAAATGCCCAGGCCACTGTTCTCTCAAAAAGAGGTATTTTGCCACACTTTAAAAAAGGAGGTAGATAATTTCAGAATTTGGAGCACTCTGTGGGATGAGGCATGGAAGGGTTAGTTGCAACAGAAGAGGGATTAGGCAGTTTAAAAATAACTGATTTGAAAGTGAAACTTATAAGTAAATCTTATTGGTAAATTGAAAATTTCTCATCCGTTTTCTGTCCCTGTCTTCTACAAAAATGCCAAGTCATTGAAGAATTATTGAATATTTGAGAATTAAATTGAATTCATTCCAACATAGAATGAAAAGTAAATTCCAGACAATATTATTTTACATTTATATCATTCAATGTGATAACTTGTTCAAAGCATGCATTTCTACTTGATAATATATAGCACTATGTTTAGAATTTGTACACTAAAACCATTCATTATTTTCTACTTATATGGCATTTTCTAAGCCAAAACTCTAATAGGTATTTTGTGTGTGAAGTTCATACTTGTTTATTGCTGATTAAATAGACGGAAATGAGCTTTCCACTATCTCAAATGACAGCCTACAGGTTGTTAACAAGATGAAAAGTGAAAACCTCTGTCAATTGTTTAGCACTTCCCAAATAACTAGGTAAACATTAAAGTGTGCGTGAAATATTAGCATGATGTAACAACTATTATTTATTTTTCATTTGGAGGATTTGGCTTTGTGTAGTTAGTAAGTCAGTAGTGATCAATGAACAGAACATATGCCTCTTGATTACTGGTTCAAAGCTATGAGCTATGGCAGTTAGTAGCACTAAAATTGAAGATATATACTAAAAGTGATTTTAAAGACATAAGTAAAGGACATTCATTTCATCATTTAAAAAAAATGAGAAATGTAAATTGACAAGCAGAAGAATAAAGGAAAACCCTTAGGATTTATTCCATTTAAAAAACACTTCTTACTTAAATATGCACAAGTAGATCAGAGAATAGAGCTAAACATCAGTAGCAAACATGTGGACTTGTTTTGATGGCCACAGAGAGCAGAGTGCCCAGAATTTGTGAGATGTCTCCTTTTTCACTCAGTTCCTTCACATTCACCACAGTGCTATTTTAAAATCTAATTTCAGAGAAAAATTGGATTCTCATTACTCAAGCTGTAAAGTGAATTAGGTCAGTGTGTTACTATTACTATTATTTGCAGAGACAAAATGCCTCATCATTGAAAGAGATCAGCCTTAGAGTCAGAAGGATGTGCATTTTAATCCTGATTATGCCACCTAATCAGCTGGAGGAACATAAAAGTTATTTACTTCTCAGAACCTATTTATTTCTAGAAATAAGGTCTGCTTTATAGCAACATTGTGATAATTAAACATAAATTTGCTTAATTCTTACATAAGGATTCAGTAAATTGTAGCTATCAATACTGTTATCTAATGTTATCATTGTTATTCCTATTATATCATTCTACGTTTAGTTATTGCAGCCTCAGGCTATTTGCTTATTCTGTGGTTGCCTTAGTCTCCAAATATGTAAAATGGGGATAATAACAATATGTATTAACTGGGTAATGTGGGAGTGAAATTAGTTAATATATGGAAATCACGTCATAGAAGTCTCTGTGCACTGCATGTACAATATAAATGCTAACTATTTTTATTCATATTAGAGGAATTACATTTTATAAGCATCAGTGAGCAGATTGGGGAGGTATTTGAGAAGTATAAAAACTCATATGCCACAAACATTGATTTGTTTTGTTTACACATTATGGATATCAGCAGCCAATTTTATGGTTTTTTATTCTTGCACCCATATAAAAATGTCCTAAAAAATTAAATACGTGGAAACAGAGAGGAAAATAGTGGTTATTGGGAGCTGGGGAGTTCAGGGTGGGGTGAGGGTGATGGGAATATATAGGGAAGATATATGGGAAGATTTCTTTTTTAAAAATTTTACTTGGCCGGGCGCGGTGGCTCAAGCCTGTAATCCCAGCACTTTGGGAGGCCGAGACGGGTGGATCGCGAGGTCAGGAGATCGAGACCAACCTAGCTAACACGGCGAAACCCCGTCTCTACTAAAAAATACAAAAAACTAGCCGGGCGAGTTGGCGGGCGCCTGTAGTCCCAGCTACTTGGGAGGCTGAGGCAGGAGAATGGCGTAAACCCGGGAGGCGGAGCTTGCAGTGAGCTGAGATCCGGCCACTGCACTCCAGCCTGGGC
>NW_016826099.1:17098-19969 GCF_001698545.2 Rhinopithecus bieti
ACTGGTGTGAGATGGTATCTCATTGTGGTTTTGATTTGCATTTCTCTAAGGATCAGTGATGTTGAACTTTTTTTCATATGTTTGTTGGCCACATAAATGTGATCTTTTGAGACGTGTCTGTTGATATCATTTGCCCATTTTTGATAAGGTTTTTCTTTCTTGTAAATATGTTTAAGTTCCTTGTAAATTATGGATATTAGACTTTTGTCAGGTGGGTAGATTGCAAAAGTTTTCTCCCATTCTGTAGGTTGCATGTTCACACTGATGATAGTTTCTTTTGCTGTGCAGAAGCTCTTTAGTTTAATTGGATCCCATTTCTCAATTTTGGCGTTTGTTGCAGTTGCTTTTGGCATTTTCATCATGAAGTCTTTGCCCATGCCTATGTCCTGAATGGTATTGCCTAGGTTTTCTTCTAGGGTTTTTATGGTTTTGGGTTTTACAGTTAAGTCTTTAATCCATCTTCAGATAATTTTTGTATAGGGTGTAAGGAAGGGGTTCAGTTTCAGTTTTCTGCATATGGCTAGCCAGTTTTCCCAGCACCATTTATTGAATAGCAGATCCTTTCCCCATTGCTTGTTTTTGTCAGGTTTGTCAAAGATCAGGTGGTTGTAGATGTGTGGTGTTATTTCTGAGGTCTCTGCTCTGTTCTATTGGTCTATATGTCTGTTTGGGTACCAGTACCATGCTGTTTTTGTTACTGTAGCCTTGTAGTATAGTTTGAAGTCAGGTGGCATGATGCCTGCAGCTTTGTTCTTTTTGCTTAGGATTGTCTTGGCTATATGGGGTCGTCTTTGATTCCATATGAAATTTAAAGTAGTTTTTTCTAATTCTGTGAAGAATGTCAATGGTAGTTTAATGGGAATAACACTGATTCTATAAATTACTTTGAGCAGTATGGCAATTTTCACAATATTGATTCTTTCTATCTATGAGGATGGGATGTTTTTCTATTTGTTAGTGTCTTCTCTTATTTCTTTGAACAGTGATTTTGGTTTGTAGTTCTCCTTGAAGAGGTCCTTCACATCCATTGTTAGCTGTATTCCTAAGTATTTTAATCTCTTTATAGCAATTGTGAATGGGAGTTCATTCATGATTTGGCTCTTTGCTTGTCTATTGTTGGTGTAAAGGAATGCTTGTGATTTTTGCAAATTGATTTTGTATCCTGAGACTTTGCTGAAGTTGCTTATCAGTTTAAGGAGTTTTTGAGTTGAGACAATGGGGTTTTCTAAATATAAAATCATGTCATCTGCAAACAGTGACAAGTTGACTTCCTGTCTTCCTATTTGAATACCCTTTATTCCTTTCTCTTGCTTGATTGCCCTGGCCAGAACTTCCAATACTATGTTGAATAGGAGTGGTGAGAGAGGGCATCCTTGTCTTGTATTGGTTTTCAAAGGGAATGCTTCTAGCTTTTGCCCGTTCAGTAGATATTGGCTGTGGTTTTGTCATAAATAGCTCTTATTTTGAGATATTTTCCTTCAATACCTAGTTTATTGAGAGTTTTTCACATGAAAGCATGTTGAATTTTATCAAAGGCCTTCTCTGCATCTATTGAGATAATCATGTGGTTTTTGTCTTTGGTTCTGTTTTACATGATGGATTACGTATATTGATTCACTTATGTTGAACCAGCCTTGCATCCCAGGGATGAAGCTGACTTGATTGTGGTAGATAAGTGTTTTGATATGCTGCTGGTTTTGGTTTGCCAGTATTTTATTGAGGATTTTTGCATCAATGTTCATCAGGGATATTGGCCTGAAGTTTTCTTTTTTTGTGGTATCTCTTCCCAGTTTTTGTATCAGGATGATGCTGGATTCATAAAATGAGTTAGGGAGGAGTCCCTCCTTTTCAATTGCTGGAATAGTTTTAAAAGGAATGGTACCAGCTCCTCTTTGTATGCTGGTAGAATTTGGCTGTGAAATCATCTGGTCCTGAACTTTATTTTGTTGGTAGGCTATTAATTACTGGCTCAAATTTCAAAACTTGTTACAGGTCTATTCAGAGATTTGGCTTCTTCCTGGTTTAGTCTTGGGAGGATGCATGTGTCCAGGAATTTATTCATTTCTTCTAGACTTTCTAGTTTATTTGCATAGAGGTGTTTATAGTATTCTCTGATAGTAGTTTGTATTTCTGTGGGGTCAGTGGTGATATACCCTTTATCATTTTTTATTGTGTCTACCTGATTCTTCTCCCTAGTCTAGCTAGCACATTTCGGGAACTTAAAAAAAAAAAAACCCAGCTCCTGGATTTGTTGATTTTTTGGAAGTCTTTTCGTGTCTCTATCGCCTTCAATTCTTTTCTGATCTTAGTTTTTTTCTTGTCTCCTGTAGCTTTTGGATTAGTTTGCTCTTGCCTTTCTAGCTCTTTTAATTGTGATGTTAGGGTGTCAATTTTCGATCTTTCTGGCTTTCTGATGTGGGCATTTAGTGCTATAAATTTCGCTCTTAACACTGCTTTAGTTCTCCCCAGAGATTCTGATACATTGTCTCTTTGTTCTCATTGGCTTCAAATAAATTCTTGATTTCTGTCTTAATTTCATTATTTTCCCAGGAGTCATTCAGGAGCAGCTTTCCATGTAATTTCCATGTAATTGTGTAGTTTTGAGTTAGTTTCTTAATCCTGAGTTCTAATTTGATTGCACTGTGGTCTGAGATACTGTTTGTTATGATTTCATTTCTTTTACATTTGGTGAAGAGCATTTTACTTCCAATTATATGGTCAATTTTAGAATAAGTGCCATGTGGCACTGAGAAGAATGTATATTCTGTTGAATAGGGGTGGAGAGTTTTGTAGATGTCTATTAGGTCCACTTGATCCAGAGCTGAGTACAAGTCCTGAATATCCTCGTTAATTTTCTGTCTCCTCGATCTG
>NW_016826100.1:0-431 GCF_001698545.2 Rhinopithecus bieti
GGCGCCCGCCGCCACGCCCAGCTAATTTTTTGGTATTTTTCTTAGAGATGGGGTTTCACTGTGTTAGCCAGGATGGTCTCCATCTCCTGACCTCTCGATCCGCCCGCCTCGGCCTCCCAAATGCTGGGATTACAGGCGTGAGCCACCGCGTCCGGCCTCCCTTTTAGTTCTTTGCAGAGGTGGAAGTTGTGGCTCCGCACCTGATTTCCATGGTGGATGTGGCCTCATTTGTTACTGTGTGTACGTGAAAGTTCTGACTCTCTCCTAGGTCTTCTCTGCTACCGCTCCAGTGGGAACAGGGAGGGATGCCTTATTACTGGCAGATGGTGGTGAAGGCCAGGCTTCCCCACGTTTCTCCACTGACACGGTGGGGAGTGGATGCTCATTAACTAGCCATTTGGAATGAAAGTTCCAGTGCCCTGCTTAATTTA
>NW_016826101.1:0-3925 GCF_001698545.2 Rhinopithecus bieti
TAGTGAGATGACCCCAGTACCTCAGTTGAAAATGCAGAAATCACTGTCTTCTGTGTCGCTCGTGCTGGGAGTTGGAGACTGGAGCTGTTCCTATTCGGCCATCTTGCTCCGCCCCTCCCTCAAATTTTCTTTTTATTCAGCAGTTTTGAAACACTGCTTTTGTCTATTCTGTGAATGGATATTTTGGAGTTCATTGAGGCCAAAGGCTTAAAGGCAAATATCCTACAATAAAAACTAGCAGGAAGATGTCTGAGAAACCACGTTGTGATGGATGTGTGCATTCAACTCACAGAGATAAACATTTATTTTTATTCAGCACTGTGGAAACACCATTTTTGTAGAATCTGCGATGGGATATTTTGGAGCACACTGGGGCCTAGGGTCGAAAAGAAAATAATTTCAGATAAAATCTAGAATGAAGCTTTCTGTGAAACTTCTTTGTTATGTGTGCATTCATCTCATAGAGTTATGAATATCCCTTCACAGACACTACAAAAACAGTGTTTCTAAACTGCTGAATGAGAAGAGAGTTGTAACTCTGCGAGATGAGTGCACACATAAGAAAGCTGTTTCTCAGGTAGCTTCCTCGTAGTTTTTATCCTGGGATAGTCTTTTGTTGTCATTGGCAAAATGAGCTCCCATTTGCAGAATGGACAAAAACAGTGCTTCCAAACTGCTGAATCGAAAGAAAGGTTTAACTCGGTGAGACAAATGCACATATCACAAAGCAGTTTGTCAAAAAGCTTCTTTCTACTTTTTAACTGAAGATTTTTTTTTGTTTACCACAGGCCTCAATGTGCTCCCGAATATCTCTTTGCAGATTCTGCAGAAACAGTTTTTCAAAATTGCGGAATGAAGAGAAAGGTTTAACTCTGTGAGATGAATGCACAAATCACAAAACAGGTTCTCAGAAAACTTCTTTACAGTTTTGTCTTAAGATGTTTCCTTTTCACCATAGACCTCAATGCACTCCAAATATCCCTTCGTGGATTCTACAAAACAGTGTTTCCAAGCAGCTAAAGGAAAAGAACGTTTTAACCCTGTGAGATGAATGGACACAACACTAAGCAGTTTCTCCAATGGCTTCTTTTTAGTTATTATCAGAATATATTTTCTTTTTCACCATTGGCCTCAAAGCACTCCTAAATCTACATTGGCCAAGTGGACAAAAAGAGTGTTTCCAAACTACCAATTTAAAAGAAAGGTTAAACTTAGTGAGATGAATGCACACATGACAAAGCAGTTTCTTGGATAGCTTCCTTCTAGTTATTATCCAGGGATATTCACTTTTTCGCCACTGGCCTCAATGAGCTTCCAAATCTCCTTTGGCAGAATGGACAAAACAGTGTTTCCAAACTGCTGAATCAAAATAGAAGTTTAACTCTGTCAGATGAATGTCCACTTCACAAAGCAGTCTCTCAGAAAGGTTCTTTCTAGTTTTATCTGAAGATATATTCTTTTCACCATTGGCCTCAATGTGCTCCTAAATCTCTGTTGGCAAAATGGAGAAAACGAGTGTTTCCAAACTGTTGAATCAAAAAAATGTTTTAAATCTGTGAGATCAATGCACACATCCCAAACCAGTTTCACAGATAGCTTCCTTTTAGTTTTATCCTGGGATATTCGCTTTTTGCCTTTGGCCTCAATGAGCTCCCAAATGTCATTCACAGAATGGACAAAAATAGTGTTTCCAAACTGCTGAATCAAAAGAAAGGTTTAACTCTGTCAGATGAATGCACACACCACAAAGCAGTTTCTCAGAAAGCTTCTTTATGGTTTTTGTCTGAAGATATTTTCTTTTCACCACAGGCCTCAATTGTGCTCCCAAATATTCCCTCACAGACTCTGCAAAAACAGTATTTCAAAATCGCTAAATGTAAAGAAATGTTTAAATCTGTGAGATGAAGGCACACATAACAAATTGGTTTCTCAGAGAGCTTCATTGTAGTTTTTATACTGGGATATTCACTTTTTTGCAATTGGTCTCATGTGGCTCCCAAATATAGGACAAATCAGGGTTTCCAAACCACTGGATCAAAAGAAATTTTTAACTCTGTGAGATGAATGCACACATCAATTAGCAATTTCTCAGAAGGGTTCTTTCTAGTTTTCCTCTGATGTTACTTTCTTTTTCAACATATGCCTCAATGGACTCCGAAATATCCCTTCACAGATTCTACAAAAACAGTGTTTCCAAACTGTTGAATGAAAAGAAAGGTTTAACACTATGAGAGGAATGCACAAATAACAACGTGGTTTCTCAGATAACTTCATTCCAATTTTTTCCTGAGATATTTGCTTTTCTTGCCAATGGCCTCAATGAGCTTCCAAATGTCCATTCTGCAAATGGAAGAAAACAGTGTTTCCAAATTACTGAATAAAAGAAAGGTTTAACTATTTGAGATAACTGCACACATCACAAACAGTTTCTATGAAAACTTCTTTCTAGTTTTATCTGAAGATTTTTTTCTCACCATAGACCTCAATGCACTCCCAAATATCCCTTCGCAGTTTCTATGAAGTAGTGATTCCAAACTGCTGAAGGAAAAGAAAGGTTTATCTCTGTGAGATGAATGGACACAACATGAAGGGATTTCTTAGAATATTTCTTTCTAGTTTTTATCAGAAGATATTTTCTGTTTCACCATATGCCTCAATGCACTCCTAAATCTCTATTGGTAGAGTGGACTAAAACAGTGTTTCCAAACTGCTGAATCCAAAGAAAGTTGTAAATCTATGAGATGAATGATGAATGCACACATCACAGAGTAGTTTCTCAGATAGCTTCCTTCTAGTTTTTATGATGGGAAATTAGCTTTTTCACCATTTGGCCTCGATGAGTTCCCAAATGTGCCTTCGCAGAATGGACAAAAACAGTGTTTCTTATCTGTTGAATCAAAAGGAAGGTTTAACTCTATGAGATGAATGCACACATCACAAAGCAGTTTCTCAGAACGATTCTTTCTAGTTTTATCTGAAGATATTTTCTTTTCAACATAGGCCTCAATGTGCTCTCAAATATCTCTTCCCAGATTCTACAAAAACAGCGTTTCCAAAATGCTGAATGAAAGGAAATGTTAAACTCTGTTGATTTGCTTTCTAGGAAGCTGATTTGCTTTCTAGGAAGCTGGTTTGCTTTCCAGGAAACCGATTTGCTTTCTAGGAAACCAGGGTGAGTATTAAATAACCAGCAAGTAGGCAAGGCTAGGAGCAAAACTGCACATTTATTTTGGTCCCCAGCTTCAGGAAAGAAGGTGTGGGGAGGGGTGAGGTCCGTCGGTCTCTGGCAGGGGAGGCCGGGGGAGTCACCCAGTGGAGCTCTTGGGCGGAGTTCCTACAGTCCCGACAGGAGTGAGGGCTGAGGAAGTGCGTGCAGTGCGCCCGCCAGGAGCAGCTTTTATGTCCTGGGCCTGGGAGTGGGAAGGCAGTGGGCGGGACATAGGCGGGTCAGGGGCCGGGCGGTAGGCGTGGCTAGGTGGGTTCCGGTTTTTCTCCGTCGGAGGTCGGGTTACGCCTGTGCAGTAGAACTGTGTCTTTCCTGGGCACGGGAAAGCTGACGGTGAAGAACCCGGAACTGCGCCATCTTGCCTCCATTCGTCCAAACAGTCCAACCTTTTATTGATAATAGTAAGGGGCGCCGTGGTCTGTCTGGCTACTTCCTGCTGTTAAGGGACGTCATTGAGGTTGGGGGTCTATGGTTGGTATTTGGACGTACGGATGAAGAAGCACCTGGTTGAAGGTGACGTGCGTGATCTCTTGAACTCTGGCTCGGAGAAATTTGATTAAAACAGGCACGAGACATAAGACAAAACAGAGGATTAGTATGGGAATTAGGAATGGGAGCATCTGCTGTATTACGGGCAGCAGCCATACCAGTGGTCTGGCGGTGAAGGGGTATTGTAGGTTTTTAATTCTGCTTTAATCC
>NW_016826102.1:0-5917 GCF_001698545.2 Rhinopithecus bieti
GCCGGGAGTTGGAGACTGGAGCTGTTCCTATTCGACCATCTTACTCCGCCCTGAATGGAACAATTTTTAAAACATTTCATTTTATTGTAACTAACAAAATTGTCGATATATATCATATACAACATGGTGTTTTAAATTATATATATATATATAGTGGAATGGCTAAATCAAGTTACCATATGTATTATCTCACATAATTATCATTTTTTTGTGGTGATAACACTTAAAATTTATTTTCTTGACATTTTAAAAGAACACAATATATTGTTATTAACTATAGTCACAGTTTTATACCAGAGATCTCTTGAATTTATTTGAATGAAACAAATTGTAAACTATAAATTAGAGTAGCATATTTAATTAGAAGAGGCTAGAGTCATGAGACATTTTTGGTTCTAACTCTGCAATATTGTTTTTTTAATCAACTTGAAATTCCATTTTTTATCTGCAAAATGAAACAGTTGGACTAGTTTACATTCAAGTTTTCTAATGTATATAAAATGTTATGAGTTATCTATACTTTCATCTGATTATCTATGCACCCATGTATTTGTCCAGTCACCTTTTTAGTTGATAATCCTTCACCAAGTGCCTGATGTAGTAGATATTGCCTACACTGTTAAGAGTTTAAATAAAAATCTGTTCTTGACTTGACCTCAGAAACCTAAGTATATAATGCTTACAGTCCAGTCTAAGTTTTATTTATTCAGCAAGCATTTTACAAACATTTACTATCTTCCAGGTACTCTTGTATTGTGTAGGATATTATTCTGCTCCCAAAAGTTTTCAATTAATCTTCATAAAATGTTAGTGCCAATGATTCACCTACAAATAAGCATATAATCTGTGCCAGATCCATTCTCTACACTTCTCTATCTTTATCTGTGCCCCTGGACAATGACCTTCATGGTCATTAATCAGGAGCATTTGGCTTTGGGTTGGTTTCAGCCAACAGGAGGTACCAGCTGGAGTTCAAGGGGCTGGAAGGAAGTGGTTAGAGGATTTATTCCCTGTCATCTTGCTACTGTCTGTGGTTTAGAAGCAGACACCTTCCTTAAGTTTGGTCATCTTCTCATTCCATTAGCTACAGCATTCTCTCCAGGGTCTGGCAGCACTCCCTGCTCTAGGAATTGCTTCATTCTGTATCTTCTTTTATGCCAAATGGTGTTAATAGCTTCCCACTGTTGCTAACCCAGGGATGCTTCACCATCCCATGTTTGTTTCCATTAATTTTGCCCATATCTTTGTAAATAGTGCTTTTATTCTTTTTGGTCATCTGAGTTTGCCAACAATTTGCTGCCATCACCCTGACCACTATATAATCATTTAACATCTCAGATCACAATAAGTACACAAATAGTGTATGACTCTAATAACCACACAACTTTTTGCATAATGCTTGCTTAGGAAGAAAGGGAAATATGGGAAAAAAAAGGAAACTAATGCCAGTTAATTATTTGATGAGCTAGAGAGGAGTAAGGTGGCTCAGAAGACTAAAAGAAGTACTTTATGCTATGTACACTGTGCTTTGCTTCTTTTACTGAATAGCTTCAAAGCATCAAAAGAAATGCATCACAGTATCAGCAATTAGATTTTCCTCTGCTAATCCAAAGAACAATATTTGCTCTGGGAGTTAGTATTATCTAACCTAATTAACTTAATTCCCTAAATCAATATAGAAATAGTTGAAGAGTTTTGGCAAAATTATTATAATATAATTTTCCAGGTTCTTTCTTAGTAATTCTTCTATTCAAATAAACACAGGCCCTTTATTTTAATAAAGGTGCCTATGACCACTGGAAAAATAAAAGTCCTAATCAAACTGCTTTTCTCAGGTAAAGGATCAAAGAGTGTTAGAATTGTTTAAAATGTCTCTGACTAATGGATAGCAGTAATGGCTAAACTATTTACAGAGATAAATAACATGGAGTTTCATTTAGGGCATTGTCTTCCCATTATTTATAAAATAGAAATGGGAAGGGGCCAGGATGGCTGATTAGAAGCCACTACAGTCCATGGCTGTCATGGAGAGGAATGAGAATGGAGAGTGAATTTGGCACCTTCGACTGAAATGTCCAGGTTTTCACTTTGGGACTCATTAGGCAATCAACTCAACACATGGAGAATGAAGAAAAGCAGGGTGAGGTGATGGTCCACCCCAGGGGTGGGACAGAGCCAAAGGATCCCTCATCCCCAGCCAAAGGAAGCTGTGAGTGATTGTGCAACCCTGCCTTGGAAACCACACTTCTCCTACAGATGGTTGCAACTCACAGATCAGGAAATCTCCTCATGAGGTCACTCTATCGTTGCAACTCAGAGATCAGGAGATCCCCTCGTGAGGTCAGGCTACCAGGGCCTTCTGTCCAATACACAGAACTGGGCAAAGTCTCAGCAGACTAGGCACTCAGGCTCACACAGAGGCTCACACAGGGACCCAGGAGTTTTTCAGTCTCCAGCCCTGGGAATCCTGACAAGGTGGGAGTTCCATCCTTACATGCCTCTAGGAGATTCAGGGAGTCAAGCAGTGTCATTCTGCAGGCACCACTTCCCCTGCACCTCACAAGCTAAGACCCACTCACTTAGAATTCCAGTTGGCCAGTGCAGCAGACTGGAGACTGCCTGAGATGGACAAATTCCTGGGGGGACAGGTGGCTGACATTTTTACAAATTGGGCAACTCAGTTCTAGCCTTCTGGCTCTGGGGAGTCCAGGTGGCCCTGACAGGAGGAGTCCTTCACCCCTCACAATGCAGCATAGCTGCTGTTCCAGAATGTAGCCATACTGCTCCTTTTTTTTTTTTTTTTTTTTTTTGATGGAGTTTCACTCTTGTTGCCCAGGCTGGAGCGCAATGGTGCAATCTCGGCTCACAGCAACCTCCAACTCTCACGCTCGAGCAATTTTCCTGCCCTAGCCCCCCAAGTAACTGGAATTACAGATATGCACCACCATGCCTGGCTAATTTTTGTATTTTTAGTAGAGACAGGGTTTCACCGTGTTGGTCAGGCTGGTCTTGAACCCCTGACCTCAGGTGATCCAACCACCTCAGTCTTCCAAAGTGCTGGGATGACAGGTGTGAGCCACTGTGGCTGGCCCAGACTGCCTCTTTGAGTTAGACTCTAATCCATTCCTTCTCACTGTGCAGGGGCCTCCCTGCAGGAATTTCAATAACTCCACCAGGGTTATACAGACAGAACGCTGATCCCTCCCTGGGAAAGAGCCTCTGAGAGGACAGCCAATGTCTCTGCAGTTCAGTTGACTCAGCCTTTCTACCCTGCTGGCTCTGGAGAGTCCAGGCAGTGTCGATGAGGAAGGGTCCCCCAACACAAGACACCTGCTCTACCAAAAAGCAACCAGACTGCTTCTTTCAGTGGACTCTTGATCCATCCGTCCTGACTGAGGTCTCTCAACAGGGGTCTCCAGACACCTCCTACAGGAGGGTCTGGGCCAGCAACTGGTCAGTACTCCACTGGGGTGGAGCTCCCAGAGGAAGGAGAAGGCTGCCGTCTTTGCTGTTTCATGGCCTTCACTGGTGATACCTTCAGGTAAGGGAAAAACTGAGGCACCTAGGGTCTGCAGTGATCCCCCAACAAGCAGCCCTATGGAAGAATGGCCTGATAGTTAAAAGAAAACAGAAAGCAACAACAGCAACAAAGACCCTGCAAAACTCCATTTAAAGTTCAGCATCTTCAAAAATTGAAGTTAGATAAGCCACAAAAGATGAGAAACAGTCAATGCAAAAATGCTGAAACTCGACAAGCCAGAGTGCCTTCTTTCCTCCAAATAACTGCAACAGATCTCCAACAAGGGCACAGAATTGGGCTAAGACTGAGCTGCCTGAATTGGCAGAGGTAGGCTTCAGAAGTTGGGTAATAATGAGCTTTGCTGAACTAAAGGAGCATGTTGTAACCCAATGAAAAGAAGCTAGAATCATGATAAAACAATACAGGAGCTGATAACAAGAATAGCTGGGTTAGAGAGGAGCATAACTGTCCTGATGAAATGAAAAACAGAACACAAGAAATTCACAATGCAATCACAAGTATCAATAGCAGAATAGACCAATCAGAGGAAAGACTCTTAGAGATTGAAGACTATCTTTCTGAAAGAAGATAGGAGGCAAGAATAGAGAAAAAAGAATGAGGAACAAACAAACCTCTGAGAAATGTGGGACTATGTAAAAAGACTGAATCTATGACTGATTGGGATACCTGAAAGAAACTGGAAGAACAGAACCAAGTTTGAAAACATACTTCAGGATATCATCCAGGAGAACTTCCTGAGCCTAAGAAGACAGGCCAACACTGAGGTTCAGGAAATACAGAGAACTCTAGTAAGATACTCCACAAGAAGATCAACCTCAAGACACATAATTATCAGATTCTCCAAGGTTGAAATGAAAGAAAAAATGTTAAAGGGAGTCAGAGAGAAAGTCCATGTCACCTACAAAGGGAAACCCATTAGATGCACAGTGGACCTCTCAGTGGGAAACCCTACAAGCCAGAAGAGATTGCAGGCCAATGTTCAACATTCTTCCAGAAAAGAATTTCCAGCCCAGAATTTCATTTCCAGCCAAGCTAAGCTTCATAAGCACAGCAGAAATACGATGCTTATCAGACAAGCAAATGCTGAGGAAATTCATCACCACCAGGCCTGCCTTGCAAGAACTCCTAAAGGAAGCACTAAATATGGAAAGGAAAAACCATTTACCAGCCACTACAAAAACACACTGAAGTACACAGTACACCAACTAAAGACACTATGAAGCAACCACATAAACAAGTCTGCAAAATAACCAGCTAGCATCATGATGATAGGATCCATTTCTCACATAACAATATTAAACTTAAATGTAAATGGGCTAAATGCCCCAGTTAAAAGACACAGAATGGCAATCTGGATAAAGAGTCATGACCCATTGCTATGCTGTATTCAAGAGACCCATCTCATGTGCAGTGACACACATAGGCTCAAAATAAAGGGATGGAGAAAAATTTACCAAGAAAAAAGCATGGGTTGCAATCCTAGTTTCTGACAAAACAGACTTTAAAACAACAAAGATTTAAAAAGACAAAGAAGGGCTGTACATAATGAGAAAGGGTTCTCCACATCCTCTCCAGCCTCTGTTGTTTCCTGACTTTTTAATGATTGCCACTCTAACTGGTGTGAGATGGTATCTCATTGCGGTTTTGATTTGTATTTCTGTGATGACCGGTGATGATGAGCATTTTTTCCTGTGTCTGTTGGCTGCATAAATGTCTTCTTTTGAGAAGTGTCTGTTCATATCCTTTGCTCACTTTTGATGGGGTTGTTTGATTTTTTTCTTGAAAATTTTCTAAGTTCTTTGTAGATTCTGGATGTTAGCACTTTGTCAGATGGGTAGATTGCAAAAATTTTCTCACATTCTGTAGGTTGCCTGTTTATTCTGATGGTTGTTTCTTTTGCTGTGCAGAAGCTCTTTAGTTTAATTAGATCCCATTTGTCTATTTTGACTTTTGCTGCCATTGCTTTTGGTGTTTTCGTCATGAAGTCCTTGCTCATGCCTATGTCTTGAATGGTATTGCCTAGGTTTTCTTCTAGGGTTTTTATGGTTTCAGGTCTAACATTTAAGTCTTTAATCCATCTTGAATTAGTTTTTGTATAAGGTGTAAGGAAGGGATCCCGTTTCAGCTTTCTACATATGGCTAGCCAGTTTTCCCAGCACCATTTATTAAATAGGGAATCCTTTCCCCATTTCTTGTTTTTGTCAGGTTTGTCAAAGATCAGATGGCTGCATATGTGTGGTGTTATTTCTGAGGCCCCTGTTCTGTTCCATTGGTCTATATATCTGTTTTGATACCAGTACCATGCTGTTTTGGTTACTGTAGCCTCATAGTATAGTTTGAAGTCAGGTAGCATGATGCCTCCAGCTTTGTTCTTTT
>NW_016826102.1:7852-67375 GCF_001698545.2 Rhinopithecus bieti
GTGCAGAAGCTCTTTAGTTTAATTAGATCCCATTTGTCTATTTTGACTTTTGCTGCCATTGCTTTTGGTGTTTTCGTCATGAAGTCCTTGCTCATGCCTATGTCTTGAATGGTATTGCCTAGGTTTTCTTCTAGGGTTTTTATGGTTTCAGGTCTAACATTTAAGTCTTTAATCCATCTTGAATTAGTTTTTGTATAAGGTGTAAGGAAGGGATCCCGTTTCAGCTTTCTACATATGGCTAGCCAGTTTTCCCAGCACCATTTATTAAATAGGGAATCCTTTCCCCATTTCTTGTTTTTGTCAGGTTTGTCAAAGATCAGATGGCTGCATATGTGTGGTGTTATTTCTGAGGCCCCTGTTCTGTTCCATTGGTCTATATATCTGTTTTGATACCAGTACCATGCTGTTTTGGTTACTGTAGCCTTGTAGTATAGTTTGAAGTCAGGTAGCATGATGCCTCCAGCTTTGTTCTTTTTCCTTAGGATTGTCTTGGCAATGCAGGCTCTTTTTTGGTTCCATATGAACTTTAAAGTAGTTTTTTCCAATTCTGGGAAGAAAGTCATTGGTAGCTTGGTGGGGATGGCATTGAATATATAAATTACCTTGGGCAGTATGGCCATTTTCATGATATTGATTCTTCCTATCCATGAGCATGGAATGTTCTTCCATTTGTTTGTGTCTTCTTTTATTTCATTGAACAGTGCTTTGTAGTTCTTCTTGAAGAAATACTTCACATCCCTTGTAAGTTGCATTCCTAGGTATTTTATTCTCTTTGTAGCCATTGTGAATGGGAGTTCACTCTCTGTTTGTCTGTTATTGGTGTATAGGAATGCTTGTGAATTTTGCACATTGATTTTGCATCTTGAGACTTTGCTGAAGTTGCGTATCAGCTTAAAGAGATTTTGGGCTGAGACGATGGGATTTTCTAAATATACAGTCATGTGTCATCTGCAAACAGGGACAATTTGACTTCCTCTTTTCCTAATTGAATACCCCTTATTTCTTTCTCTTGCCTGATTGGCCTGGCCAGAACATCCAACACTATGTTGAACAGGAGTAGAGAGAGAGGGCATCCCTGTCTTGTGCCGGTTTTTAAAGGGAATCTTTCCGGCTTTTGCCCATTCAGTACAGCCCAATAGTTTGTTAAGCTGATATGCAACTTCAGCAAAGTCTTAGGATATAAAATCAATGTGCACAATTGCTAACATTCCTATACATCAACAACAGGCAAGCAAAGAGCCAAATTGTGAATGAACTCCCATTTACAATTGCTATAAAAAGAATGAAATACCTAGGAATAGAGCTAATAAGGAAAGTGAAGGACCTCTTCAAGGAGAACTACAAACCTCTGCTCAAGGAAATCAGAGAGGATACAAGCAAATGGAAAAACATTCCATGCTCATGGACAGGAAGAATTAATATTGTAAAAATAGCCATGCTGCCCAAAGTAATTTATAGATACAAAGCTATTCCCATTAAACTACCACTGATATTATTCACAGAATTAGAAGAAACTATTTTAAAAAACATATAGAACCAAAAAAAAAGCTCACATAGCCAAGACAATCCTAAGCATAAAGAACAAAGCTGGAGGCATTATGGTACCTGCCTTCAAACTATAAGGCTACAGTAACCAAAACAGCCCGATAATGGTACAAAACCAGACACATAGAGCAACAGAACAGAATAGAGAACTGAGCAATCGATCAGAATAGAGAAGACAGAAATAAGACCACCCATGTACAACCATCTCATCTTTGACAAACCTGACAGTAGCAATGGGGAAAGGATTCCCTATTTATAAATGGTGCTGGGAGAACTGGTTAGTTATATGCAGAAAATTGAAACTGGATCCCCTCTGTACACCATATACAAAAATTAGCTCAAGATTGATTAAAGACTTAAATGTAAAACCCAAAACAATAACAACTCTAAAAGAAAATCTAGGCAATACCACTCAGTACCTCAGCATGGGCAAAGATTTCATGATGAAAACGCCAAAAGCAATTGCAACAAAAGCAAAAATTAACAAATGGGATCTCATTAAAGAGCTTTTATATAGCAAAAGAAAATTAGGTGAATAGACAACATACAGAATTGTAGAAAAGTTTTGCAATCTATTCATCTGATAAAGGTCTAATATCCAGAATCTATAAGAAACTTAAACAAATGTATAAGAATAAAACAATCAATCTCATTAAAAACTGGGTAAAGGACAACTTCTCAAAAGTAGACATTCATGCAGCAAACAAACATATATAAAAAAAAGCTCAACATCACTGATCATTAGGGAAATGCAAATCAAACCACAATGAGATACCGTCTCGTGCCAGTCAGAATGGCGTGAGTGAGAACTTGGTCATCTGCAGTTCAAGAAGAAAGTTCTCAGAAAAAGCCCAACCTGCCAACACCTTGCTGTTCGACCTTCAGAAGTGTGAGAAAATATATTTCTGTGATTTGAGCTACCCAATTTGTGGTATTTTCTTGTGGGATCCCTGGCTTCCATAAGAAACAAACACATATAATTTATTTTATAGAGTTTTGTCCTTGCACAACATGAGAGCTGTTTACACTGTTGATGAAAGCTATGTCTTTGTTGTCTGGTCCTGGAGACTGAAGTCACACTGAGACCTGCAAGGGTAAGCTAGAATCTGTGAGGACAGACTGAAACCTCTGTCAGGTGCTCATGACCCTGCCAGCCATACAATTTTGATGGTGGGGGCATTCTGCAGGAGAAGCTGGCACCTGTAGTCACAAAGCTAACCATGCACTTGACACAGAAGTTGGAGAAGCTTAAAGAAGAGAGCCTCCAAAAGCTAAAATAATATTGCTCCTCCTTCACTTCTCCTTTCTAAATGTATTACAAATGTCTCTTGTGGCTCACCCTAGCATGTAACTATCCAAGGAGGTAAAATTATGGGAAATGAAGTTTCAGCTTAGATAATTTGATGCAATACAAATTTACTACATATGCTATGTTTTAATATTTCACAAGGAGAATATATTTATGTCTGACTTGTATAAATAAAAATTAGCACAAATAAAGGATGAGAGTTTTTCAAATTTTATAGGACATGCATAGCCCTGACATAAATTTTTAAAAAGCAAAAAAAAAAAATAAAAAAATAAAAAAATAAAAAAATAAAAAAATAAAAAATAAAAAAATAAAAAAAAAAAGAAAACTGAAGACTAACTTTACTTACGAACTGAATGAAAGAAATTTAAAATGAATCCAAGAATATATGTCAGAGTGAAAATAGTATGATTTGTTATGGGACTGCAAGGATGAACTCATGATATTAGATTAAAAAAAAGATTATTTCTATAGATGAAGAAAAAGCATAGATAAAATTCTAAAGCCACTCTTACTATAACTTGGTAAGGAGTATTTTCAACACTCACAGAAAAATGTCATACTCAGTGTTTAAACACTTGAAGGGTTAGCATTAGAATCAGAAACATGATAAAATGGTTGCTACTACTAGTAGTGTTTTATTGGCAGTCTAGCAGTGCAGTGCTGCAACTGAAGGAAAATGTCATAAATATTTGAAAAGAGTCAGAATATAATTACATATAGGCAATATGATTGTCTACAATGAAAATACAAGAAAAATTAGCTGAAATCTTATAACAAATAAATGAGTTTAGAAAGGAAATTAAAAATTGAGTGAAAACAACTCTGTTCATCAGCAATAAATAAGATAATAACAAAAGACATAAACAAAAATGAACACAGCCTCAGTAACATGTGGGGCAATGTCAAACAGTCTAACATACATTTAAATGGAGTCCAAAAGGAACAAAGGGAAGGAAGGAATAAAATATATTTTAAATGGTAATGGCTAAACAGTTTCCAAATTTTATGAAAACTGCAAACCCATGGAGTCAAAAAGTTCAATGAATTCCAAGCAGAATAAATGCAAAGAAAACTACACCAAGGAATATTTCAATAAAATCACTGAAAATGAGTGATAAAGGGAAAATCTTAAAAACAAAAGTAAAAGAACACATTATAAAGTATACCAAAGACAGCAATGACTGAATATTACTCAGCAATCCCATTACTGGGTATATACCCAAAAGATTATAAATAATTCTACTATAAAGACACATAAACATGTATCTTTATTGCAGCACTATTTACCATGGCAAAGACTTGGAACCAACCAAAATGCCCACCAATGATAGAATGAATAAAGAAAATGTGGCACATGGAATACTATGCAGCCATAAAAAAGAATGAATTCATGTCCTTTGCAGAGACATGGATGAAGTTGGAAACCATAATTCTCAGCAAACTAAGACAGGAATAAAAAACCAAACACCACATGTTCTCACTAATAAGTAGGAATTGAACAATGAGAACACATGGACACAGGGAGGGGAACATCACATACTGGGGCCTGATGGGGGATGGGGGGCCAAGGGAGGGAGAGCATTAAGACAAATAGCTAATGCATATGGGGCTTAAAACCTAGATGATGGGTTGATAGATTCAGGAAACCACCATGGCACATATATACCTATATAATAAACCTGCACTTTCTGCACATGTATCCCAGAACTTAAAGTAAAAAATTAAATAAATAAATAAAAAAGAACCAATGCAAGCCATAGAAAAATGAATGGCATCTTTAAAGTGCTGAAAGATTTGAAAAAAGTCAAGCTAGAACACTATATCAGAAGAAAAGAGTAAGGTGAGATAATTTATTTTTTCAGCCAGAATCATTTGTTGTTAGCAGATATATATTAGTAGAAATTTTAAGTGAAGTTCTTTGGGTTGAAGGAAAATTATATATCAGCAGGAAACTTGGATCAAAGTGAAAATGAATGAAAAGCACCAGAAATGCTATATGTGAATACAATTTTTTTTCTCAGTTTTACATTTCTTTAAAGGTTATTGATTATTGAAAGAAAAATAATGACATTGCATTTTGTGGTTTGTAACATGCATAGAAATACAATATGAAACAACAATAGCACAAAAGATAGGAGGGGATAATGTTGCAGTGGGTTCTTATACTTGAAATAGTATAATATTATTTTAAAGTAGAATTAATAAGCTAATAATTCTTGTAAATCAGAGCATCTGCTGAAAAGTAAAGTAGACATGTAACTAAAAACGTAATAGTTGAGACAAAATGGAAATAAAAAAGAAACAAAAAATAGAAATAAAAAATAAATATCAAAGCAAATGGGACTAATAAAAAAGAAATAACAAGGTGATATATTAAAGCCCAGCCATGTTGAAAATCACATTAAATGTAAATGATCTGAACACTTCAATTCAAAGGCAGAGATGGTCAGAATAGATAAAAGTTCAAGAGCCATATATGCCATCCCACGTTAAGTATAAATAAAACAACTTAAAGTAAATGTATTAACATTAATAGATTAATAATGTAAATTATTGAGATTAATATTAATAATGTTATATGTATATTAACATATTAATAATGTTAAACTAACAATCTATTAATGTTAATACATTTATATTAAATTGTTTATAATTAATGATTTATTAATCATAAATTATGATTTATAATGTTAATATAATGTTAATTTCATATTATCATTAATAGATAATTTTAATAGATTAAAAGGATGGAAAATATGTATCATACAAGCATAAAGAAAAGGAGAGTTATAATGTCTATATTAATATCAGGCAAAGTAGACCTCAGAACAAGAAGTATTTCAGGGAAAAAGGAGGACTTTTTAATATATATAAATGAGTCAATCAATACATTTTAATAAACATTTAGCCTACATGCCTCATACCAGATCCTCAAAATGCATTATGCAAAACTGATAAGAATTGAAAGAATAGACAAATTCACAATTGTAACTGGAGACATAAACATCATTTTTCAGTAACTGATAGAACCAGAAGTTAGAATAAATGTTAAGTATGTAAAAGATTTAAAGAGCAGTCAAAGGTCGGGTGCAGTGACTCATCACGCCTGTAATCCCAGCACTTTGGGAGGCTGAAGCTAGTGAATCATTTGAGGTCGGGAGTTCAAGATCAGCCTGGCCAACATGGTGAAACCCTGTCTCTACTAAAAATACAGAAATTAGGCGGCGATGGTGGTGCACGCCTGTTAATCCCAGCTACTTGGGAGGCTGAGGCAGGAGAATCACTTGAATCTGAAAGGCAGAGGTTGCAGTGAACCAAGATTGTGCCCCTACACTCCAGGTTGGGCAACAGTGTGAGACTTTGTCTCAAAAAAATAAATAAATAGAATAAGCTTAGTGCAGGAGGCGTCTCCCAAAAATAGACTTTGGGATGTGGATTTGTGTGCAGAAAATTTACTGGAGAGCACTCTCAGAATTTGCACGTCCAGTGGGGTGAAGAAAGCAGGACTGGGCAGTCAGCAGCTCTGGAGGTGGAATGGTCTCTTAGAGTTCACACGACAATAGAATACCTATTCTTTTCAAATGCTCATGGGACATTTATGAAGAGGGACCATATGCAGGGTCATAAAACAAGACTCAATACATTTAAAATATTGAAATCATACAAAAGTATGTTCTGTGATAGTAACAGAATTAAAACTAGAAATCAGCTACAGAAATACACTCCTCAAATTCCGAAATATTTGGATAATAAACAACGTAGTTCTAAGTAACTCAACGTCAAAAAAGAAATTAAAAGAAAAATTAGAAAAAAAATTTTTGATTTGAATAAAAAAGAAAACAAAATGTATACATGTTTGTTAGATATACGTAAAGGAATCTATAGAGGGAACTTTACAGATTTAAAAGTTTATATGGGAAAAGGAGAAAGGTCTAGAAATTAATAATAGTAGCTTCAACTTCAGAAGCTTTAAAACAATACAAATTGAGTCCAAGCAAGTAGACAGAAGGAATACCAGAGAGCAGAAATCAGTGAAGTAGAAAATTGAAAAATAGTAGAGATCAATGCTATCAAAAGTTGCTTTTTAAAAATATCAACAACATTGACAAACCCCTTACTATGCTGATTGTAGTCACCCTAAACACTCACGTCTTCCAAAGTCATACTCCCTTCTTGGGGTAGTTCTCTTTAAATTACTGCTTATTGTAGATTGTAAAGATGTGGCCACTTTAATCAATTTGGATCAACTCTAAGAGACCATTCCACCTCCAGAGCTGCTGACTGCCCAGTCCTGCTTTCTTCACCCCACTGGAAGTGCAAATTCTGAGAGTGCTCTCCAGTAAATTTTCTGCACACAAATCCACATCCCAAAGTCTGTTTTTGGGAGACGCCTCCTGCAATAAGCTTATTCCAAAAATGTCATATTGCTTTAACATCAAGAAATCTGGTATTATAAATTATCCAGATTGCCAAAATTAGTAGAAGATGGCATTCGACTATGTCATGCTTTCTGACACTCCCAACTCTGACCTTCCTTGAGTAAAGTTGCTGTTCCTGGAAGCAGTTAGCTTGACACAAGTGAAACTTGAAATCTGTGGGGGTCAAACAAGTTGTAGTAGGGCTTTCTCCCTGGGCAGGTTGAGAGGGCAGTGTCCACACTATCTGTGATACGGTTGAGAGGGCAGAGAAACTAATTAATAGTACAGAATAGAAATAGAGAAGTCACTTCTAATATATTTAAGAATTGAGTACACCAAAATGTTAAATTTCAAATCAGTGGAGAAAAGAAGCAATATTTAACAGTTAATGTTTCAGCTGTGTCTTTTGGAATAAAAAAACTTTTTGAAAAAGTAAAGGTATTTCTCTTTCAACACCAGGCACCAAAATATATCCTAAATGCTTTGAACATTTTGGTGTAAAAACTATTAAGAGTTTCAGGAAAACAATGACCTAGGAACACTGTTTGTGGATATTTTGCAGGCACTTATTTAATATATTTATTACGCACACAAAGTTGTTACTAATTAGTAATAAATGAACAAAGGTTCATTTAATAATTCAAAACAATTCAAAAGGAAGAAATGCACATGACTGATAAATGTGTAAACAGATGGTGAATCTCACTAGTAATCAAAGCAATGCAAATCAAATTAGGCTTTCATATCATTTTCATTGTCAGAGGAAGGCAGTGAACTGAAGACACAATAGTAAATTATTAATGTGTACAATACCTGTCCTTACAAATTGTATGGGATACGTAATCACTAAAGTTTTATTGTATATATATTTAATGGAAAGGTGTTCAAGATGTATTGTTAACTGTTGGAGAAGTAGGTCATGAGAGATTTTACACAGCATGATCCACTTTTTTGGGTAAATGTTTAAATGATTAAATCTCCAAACTTTTCAATGACCTTTATTTTAACTTTATTAATTACAACATATTTTAATTTTTGAAGCATACATAAGACTTTTCTCTTTCTTTCACGTTTATTTCAAGTTCAGCGTTACATGTACAGGTTTGCTATATAGCTAAAAGTGTCATGGGGATTTGTTGTACAGACTATTTTTTCACCCAGGTATTAAGCCTAGTACCCATAGTAGTTTTTCCTGATCTTCGTTCTGTCATCCTCCTCCCTCTGATAGGTGCCAATATGTGTTGCTTCCCTCTATATGTCCATGTGTTCTCACTGTTTAGCTCCTACTTGTAAGTGATAACATGCGGTATTTGATTTTCTGTTCCTGTGTTAGTTTGTTAAGAATAATGGCCTCCAGCTCCACCCATTTCCCTGAAAAGGACATGATCTTATTCATTTTATAGCTGCATAGTGTTCTATTGTATATATGTACCACATTTTCTTTATCTAGTAAGTAATTGATGGGCATTTAGATTGATTCACTATTGTAAATAGTGCTGCAATGAACATATGTGTGCATGTATCTTTATAATAGAATGATTTATATCCCTTCAGGTATATGCCCACCTGTGATATTTCTGGGACAAATGGTATTTCTGTTTTTAGGTCTTTGAGGAATTGCTGCACTATCTTCTACAATGGTTGAACTAATTTACACTCCCACCAACAATGTGTAAGCGTTCCTTTTTCTCCACAAGCTTGCCAGTGTCTGTTATTTTTTGATTTTTTAGTAATAGCCATTCTGACCAGCATGAGTTGGTATCTCATTTTGGTTTTGATTTGCATTTGTCTAATAATCAATGATGTTGAGCTTTTTAAAATGTGATTGTTGGCCATATGTATGTCTTCTTTTAAAAAGTGTTCATGTCCTTTGCTTTCTTTTTTTTTTTGAGATGGAGTCTTGCTCTGTGGCCCAGGCTGGAGTGCAGTGGTGCCATCTCACTCACTGCAACCTTTGCCTCCCTGGTTCAAGTGATTTTCCTGCCTCAGCCTCCTGAGTAGCTGGGATTACAGGCGCACACCACCACACCTGGCTAATGTTTTGTATTTTTAGTAGAGACGGGATTTCACTATGTTGGACAGGCTGATCTCAAACTCCGGACCCTGTGATCTGTCTGCCTCAGCCTCCCAATGTCCTTTGCTTTTTAATGGAGTTGTCTTTTTTTTTTTTTCTTGTAAGTTTACATTCCTTTTAGATGCTGGTTATTATACCTCTGTTGGATGCATAATTTGCAAAAATTTTATCCTAGTCTGCTTAGGCTGTCTGTTAGCACTCTGACGATAGTTTTTTCTCCCGTTCTATAGGTTGTCTGTTTGCTCTGATGATAGTTTCTTTTGCTGTGCAGAAGCTCTTTTGTTTAATTAAATCCCATTTGTCAATTTTTGCTTCTGTTGCAGTTGCTTTTGTGATTTCATCATAAAACCTTTGCTTATGCTTATATCCTGAATGGTATTGCCTAGATTTTCTTCTAGGGTTGTTATAGTTTTGGGTTTTACATTTAAGTCTTTAATCCATCTTGAGTTAATTTTTGTATATGGTGTAAGCAACGGGTCCAGTTTCAATTTTCTGCATATGACTAGCCTGTTCTCCCAGTGCCATTTGTTAAATAGGGAATCTTTACCCCATTGCTTGTTTTTGTCAGGTTTGTCAAAGATTAGATGGTTGTAGATATGTGGCTTTATTTCTCAGTTCTCTATTCTGTTCCATTGGTCTATGTACCTGTTTTTGTATCAGTACCATGCTGTTTGGGTTACTGTAGCCTGGTAGTTTGTAGTCAGGTACCGTTATACCTCCAGCTTTGTTCTTTTTGCTTAGGATTATCCTGACTATATGAGCCCTTCTTTTTTTTTTTTGTTCCATATGTATTTTAAAATAGTTTCTTTAATTCGGTGAAAAATTTCAGTGATAATTTAATGGGAATAGCATTGAATTGATAAATTGCTTTGGGCAGTATGGCCATTTTCACGACATTGATTCTTCCTATCCATAAGCAAGGAATATTTTTCTGTCTGCTTGTGTCCTCTCTAATTTCCTTGAGTAGTGGTTTGTAGTTCTCCTTGAAGAGGTCCTTCATCTCCCTTGGTAGCTGTATTCCTAGGTGTTTTATTCTTTTTGAGGCAATAGTGAACGGGAGTACATTCATAATTTTTCTCTCTGCTTGTCTATTGTTGGTGTTTAAGAATGCTTGTGATTTCTGCACATTGATTCCATATCCCGAGACTTTGATGGAGTTGCTTATCAGCTTAAGAAGCTTTTGGGCTGAGTTGATAGGATTTTCTAGATATAAGATCATATAATCTGCAGACAAAGACAGTTTGACTTCCTCTCTTCCAATTTCAATACTCTTTATTTCTTTCTCTTGCTTGGTTGCCCTGGCCAGAACTTCCAATGCTATGTTAAGTAGGAGTGATCAGAGAGGACATCCTTGTCTTGTGCCAGTTTTCAAGGGGAATGCTTCCCGTTTTTGCCCAGTATGATATTGGCTGTGGGTTCGTCATAAATGGCTCTTATTGTTTTAAGGTATGTTCCTTCAATACCTGGTTTATTGAGAATTTTTAACACGAAGGGATGTTGAATTTTATCAACGGTCTTTTCTGCATCTATTGAAATAATCGTGTGGTTTTTATGTTTAGTTCTGTTTATGTGATGAATTATGTTTATTGATTTACATATGTTGAACAAACCTTGCATCCCAAGGATGAAGGCAGCTTGATTGTGGTGGATAAACTTTTGATGTGCTGCTGGATTCGGTTTGTCAGTATTTTATTGAGGATTTTTGCGTCAATATGCATCAAGGATATTTGCCTGAAGTTTTCTTTTATTGTGGTATCTCTACCTGGTTTTGGTATCAGGATGATGCTTGCCTTGTAGGATGAGTTAGGGAGAACTTCCTCCTCTTCAATTTTTTGGAATAGTTTCAGCATGAATGGTATGAGCTCTTCTTTGTACATCTGGCAGAATTCAGCTGTGAATTAATCTGATCCTGGATTTTTTAGTTGGTAGGCTATTACTGACTCAATTTCAAAACTCATTATTGGTCTGTTCAGGGATTCAAGTTCTTTCTGGTTCAGTCTGGGGAGGGTTTATTTGTCCAATAATTAATCCATTTTGTCTAGATTTTCTAGTTTATGTGCATAGAGGTGTTCATAGTATTATCTGATGGTTGTTTATATTTCTCTGGGGTTAGTGGTTATATCTCCCTGTTGTTTCTGATTGTGTTTATTTGAACCTTCTCTCTTTTCTTCTTCATTAGTCTAGCTAGTGGCCTATTTTATTATTTTTTTCAAGAAACCCAGCTTCTGTATTTGTTGATCTTTTGAATATTTTTGTGTGTGTGTCTCAGTCTCCTTCAGTTCAGCTCTAATTTTAGTTATTTCTCATCTTCTGCTAGCTTGCTTTGGGATTTGTTTTCTCTTGATCCTCTTGTTCTTTTAATTGTAATGTTAGATTGTTAACTTTAGATTTTTCCAACTTTTTGATGTGGACATTTAGTGCTATAAATTTCCCTCTTGACACTGCCTTAGTTGTGTCCCAGAGATTCTAGCATATTGTACCTTTGTTCTCTTTAGTTTTAAAGAGCTTCTTGATGACTGCCTTAATTTCATTATTTACTGAAAAGTCATTCAGGAGCCAGTTATTCAGTTTTCCTGTAATTTATGGTTTTGATTGAATTTTTAAGTTTTGATTTCTTAAATTTCTTAGTTTGATTGTGCTTTGGTCCAAGATATTGTTTATTATGATTTCAATTATTTTGCATTTGCTGAGGAGTGTTTTACTTCTGATTATGTTGTCGATTTCAGAATATGTGACAGGTGGCAATGAGGAGAACATACATTCTGTTATTTTGGGTTAGAGAGTAGATATTTATCCGTTCCATTTGATTCAATGCTTAGTTTAGGTCCTGAGTATCTTTGATAATTTTCTGTCTCGATGATCTGTCTAATATTGTCAGTGGGGTGTTAAAGTCTCCCACTATTATTGTATGGTAGTCTAAGTCTCTTCGAAGGTCTCTGAGAACTTGCTTTGTGAATCTGGGTGCGCCTGTCTTGGGTGCACATATATTTTGGATAGTTAAGTCTTGTTGAATTGAACCCTTTCCCATATGTAATGCCCTTCCTTGTCTTTTTTTATCTTTGTTGGTTTAAAGTCTGTTTTGTCAGAAACTAGGATTGCAACCCCTGCTTTTTTCTATTTTCCATTTCTTGGTAGATTTGTCTCCATTCCTTTATTTTGAGCCTATGTGTGTAATTGCTTGTGAGACTGGTCTCTTGAAGACAGCAACGGGTTTTGGTTCTTTATCCTGCTTGCTACTCTGTGTCTTTTAATTGGGGCTTTTAGCCCATTTACATTCAAAATTAGTATTGATATGTGTGGATTTGATCCTGTCAGCATAGTTTTAGCTAATTATTTTGCAGACTTGTTTATGTGGTTGCTTCTTAGTGTCATTAGTCTATGTACTTCAGTGTGTTTTTGTAGTGGCTGGTAATGGTCTTTCCATATTTAGTGCTTCCTTTAGGAGCTCTTGTAAGTCAGGTCTGGTTGTAACAAATTCCTTCAGCATCTGCTTGTCTGAAAAGGATCTTATTTCTCCTTTGTTTATGAAGCTTGGCTTGGCCAAATATGAAATTCTGGTTTGGATTTTCTTTCCTTGAAGAATGTTGAGTATTGGCCCCCAGTCTTTTTTGGCTTGTAGAGTTTCTGCTGAAAGGTCTGCTGTTAGTCTGATAGATTTGATCTGACGCTTCTCTCTAGCTGCCCTTAACAGTTTTTCTTTCATTTTAATCTTGGAGAATCTGATGATTATATATCTTGGAGATGATCTTCTTGTGAAGTAACTTACTGGGGTTCTCTGCATTTTCTGAAATTGTAAATTGCCCCCTCTAGCTAGATTGGAGAAGTTCTTTTGATGATATCCTGAAATACATTTTCCAAGTTGCTTCCATTCTCCCCATCTCTTTCAGGGACACCAGTGAGTCATAGATTCCATCTCTTTACCTAATCCCATATTTCTCAGAGGTTTTGTTAATTCCTTCTCATTCTATTTTCTCTATTCTTTTCTGACTGTCTTATTTTAGAAAGCCAGTCTTCAAGCTCCGTGATTCTTCCCTCCACTTGGTCTATTCTGCTACTAATACTTGTGATTACATAATGAAATTCTCATATTGTGTTTGTCAACTCTATCAGGTTAGTTACCTTCTTTTCTCTACTGTCTACTTTGCCTGTCAGCACCTGCATTGTTTTATCATGATTTCTAGCTTCTGTGCATTGGGTTTCAATGTACTCCTGTAACCCTATGATCTTTGTTCCTATTCATAATCTGAATTCTATTTCTGTTGTTTCAGCCATCTCAGTCCTGTTCAGAACCCTTGCTGGAAGAGTGATGTGGTCATTTAGAGGAAAGAAGGCACCCTGACTTTTTGAGTTTTCATCGTTCTTCTGCTGATTCTTTCTCACCCTTGTGGGCTTATGTACTTTCAATTTTTGAGGTTTCTGACGTTGGGATGGGTTTTTTTTTTTTTTATCCTATTTGATGACTTTGAGAGTTTGATTGTGGTTTAAAATGGATTCAGCTGACTGGCTTTATTTCTAGGAGATTTTAAGGGGCCAGTGCTTAACTGCCAACTCCTGGACTGTGTGTTCTAAGTATGGGGGACTTGTATTGGGCCCTGACTTTATTCTCTTGCTCTTTGAGGTTTGGAATCCACTGAACTGGGGGTGGAGGACGAGGTGTGGCAACCACAGCAGAGTGGTAGCAGGTGCTGAGGTGCCTGCCTCCCTGCAGGCACTCAGCACAGTGACAGAGGCAATGCAGCTGGAGGGGGAGTGAGCCCCTACTGGAGATTGTGCTGGACGTGGTGCTGGTTTGAGGAAGGTGTGCTGGTGGGTACACGTCTAGGTGCCTTCTCTCTGCCCTGCAAGCAGGAGTCATGATACTATTTTTGTTTAAAGAAATCCAACACACCCACACACATGTCAGGAGCAAGGATTGACAGGCTATACCCCAAGATGTCAGTGATTATCTCTGAGTGATAAGATCATAATGATATATGATGTGGATGATATATTTGTCCTATATCTCTAGGTTTTCCACAACAATAATGTATTACTATTGTAAATATAAATAGATAAAATGAATTTAGTAGCACTCATTTAGATGATAGGTAAGTGGCCAGCCACTAACCTTCTGATTGTTATAGATTTCACATTTATGAATCCTAGGGCAGATAATGTAAAAATGATGTGCAATTTTTAAAACACAAACTTTCCAGTGGACCTATAGATTTTATTTTCCAATTCAAGTCTATCTACTTTATATTTGGTGGAAAATTCTTCTGGATGCTGGCAATATGAGACCTGCCAAGCCTTAGAGTTTGTCACTGAGACTTTGTCTTCTTTGTGTCCCTTAAAGACATTATTTTGGGGGTTGGGAAGAAGTTATGTTCGAATATGCAAGTCAAGATTCCATTTTAAGCCAAATCCCCCAAGCAATGCTCAGATTCCTCGGATAACCTTGGGCATTGTACTTCCTTTGGGCTAGTAGCTTTGCTCTTAACTAGGATATTTTGAGACATGCAAGGAATACATTGTCCTAATGGACAGATGACTCATGACTCCACCAGTTTAGGGTATGATAATCGTAAGTGAGGCAATCAGTATCGACTTTCAGCTTATTTTCTCAATAGATCATGCCATTTTTTGCAATATCCTTGCAATATAGTTTAGCATTGGTGAGTCCAGAATTATTCAAATGATTTTGTGTTATTCAAACGATTTTGTGTAACCCAGGTAAAGCACACAGGGATACAAAATTTACTCAGTATACAAAATAAATATAGCAAATTGTAAGTAATCTTTATTATACAAAATTCTATGTTTGACCGCAAGGAATTTATATTCCTGCAGAAGAGTCCCACAACCTCACTGAGCTGAAAGTCCTTTCTACAAATTCACTTTTAGTAATGTATTTAAGAAAATTCTTACTCAAATGATCTGACTTTTGTAAATTAATCCCCAAATCTGCATTGGTATGTCTATTAAAGATTAATTCCACTAGGTGGAGATATTTGCTCAGTTTTGTGGTTCACACTAAAGGATACAGGGGTAGAGAAATCTATTAAGCAAGGGAATGTCTCAGAAACAAGAATAATAGCCTGGGGCCTTCCAAGACCTGTTGCTTTGCATTGTAATCGTTTGGCAAATGTATACACTTTGTTACGTGGAGTTTAGTATTTGCTTTTAATGATTATAAAAGAAAAATGGCAGGTTTCTAGGCTTACAGTATACAATTTTTTATTTTGTCTGAATACTTATAACTTTTAACCACTATGGTTTGAATAGACTGTTAACTAGACATCTTAAGTTTTCTCCTTTAACTGTTAGACAGTTCTTGCATTAACAGTGATATAGTAATTAAGTGTTCATAACAATAAAATAGGTTCTGTTTTCACTATGTTTTAGATATTTTATATTTAATTAAAATAATAATGGCCCTTATTAATATATAAATACTGTTGTTTAATACTTTAATCTTTATGCTAATAACTTTATGAAAAATGGTACCTTGTCAAGTCATAGGGAAGCAATTTTTTTAAGTATAACAAAGATGTATGCGATAATTCTTCAATTAAGAAAAGTGTAAGGCCTAAAATACTGGGAAGTTGTTTGTTCAATTTGAAGTTTTTCTGTGGTGATCTTGGGTTTCTACTTTTCTGTTTTTTTATTGGTACCAACATAATATGGAAACAATCTTCATAGTTAAGTAAGAAATTCATCTGCTCCTCTTTACTTTGTATTCGAAGTTATAATATTCTGTGCCATCAGTTAATTGACTTCAAGGAAGTAAGGGTCTGAAACATTGAACTCTCAAAGCAGCCTGGTTCTTTTTTTTGCCATTGGTTTTTAAAACATCTTTTGTGTATGAGCACCATTGTCTCTAGTTTTGTTGTTTTAAAGATACTCTATTAATTACCCACAGCTGTTCTCATAAATTGATTAAAAACACAACAGACTTTTGTCCTCTAATTCCTTAGAGAAAAGTTAGCAGTTGACATTTTCTTTTTTTCATCTTAAAGATATGGGAAAGGGAAGACCAAATCAGATGTGTATAAATGTATTAGAAAATTCTAGTTTTAGTATCTAATAGATCATGTCTAGTTTTTGAATAAATTTATTTTTTCATTTAAAGCAATTGCTTGGTATACATTGCAGATGTAAGATGTAAGTAAGTAGGTAAAAGTAGTATTTCTCATTTGCCCACTCATCTAACAACTGATTTTCTCTCTAGGATGAAACCCTGGCCCGCCAGTTGGTGGAGCTAGGCTACCGAGGGACTGGAGAGAGAGTGAAAAGGGAAGATTTTGAAGGAAGGAAAGCAGCTATAGAGATTTCAAGGCTGGCTGAAAGAGCTCAGCAAAAGTAAGTGTCCATGTTCCAAATCCAGATTTTATGTTATGTTCTAGACCTGTGGAGTAATTCAATTTCGTTTGCATTGTTTAATTTAGAAGCACTGGCTGGAGCAGGTAAAACTTGGAATATCCTAAGCATGTGTTCCGCAGATGAGGAACTGAAGCAACTGTAATATGCTTGCAATAAAGCCACATGCAACTTCAAGCTACTAATTTAAGAAATATAAATACCAAAATATGGTCATCATACCAATAAAATCTTGTTAAAAAGTAGCTTGATGTTATTGGTTTTATGCATTTATATACTAAAAATATGAGTGACTTTTGCCTTAGAATTCTTTGTACTTTGAGGTCTGTACATCTTTAGTATCATTTGTGTTCTCATATTTTTCTAAGCATTAATTCATTCAACTTTATTAATAATCACTAAGTTTTGTTTATATGCCTAATTTATATGTTAGTATATAATATGTGGTTATATTAAACATAAATCTAATGATATAGGTTAAAACATATCATAAAAGAGATATATTCCTAAAGTGAACTGCATCAAACTTGTAAGGCAATTTTATAAAGACATAAGTAGTTGACAAAGCAATAATCTATTTCATTTTTAAAAGTGGATCATTAAAGTATAAATGCTGGGGAGAATAATTACTTAGAAATCAGTATACTATTATTGGATAACACCTTTAAAATTACCCAGTAATTGTGAGCATAAATTTCCATGTATGCATTATAAACATTTCATAGTGGAATGTGCTTTGGTCCTGGAACTATTCAATTAGAAGTGACCATTCTAATGGTAATTGTGTTTCACAACCATAGTATACTGACGTTTAACATACTGATATTTGGGAATGTATTAGTTTTCTATTGCTGCCATAACACATTATTACAAATTTGGTGACTTAAAATAACACATTTATGGCCGGGCGTGGTGGCTCATGCCTGTAATCCCAGCACTTTGGGAGGCCGAGGCAGGCGGATCATGAGGTCAGGAGATCGAGACCATCCTGGCCAACATGGTGAAACCCCGTCTCTACTAAAAATACAAAAAATTCGCCGGGCGTGGTGGCGGGCACCTGTAGTCCCAGCTACTCCAGAGGCTGAGGCAGGAGAATGGCGTGAACCCGGGAGGTGGAGCTTGCAGTGAGCCAAGATCGCGCCACTTCACTCCAGCTTGGGCAACAGAGCGAGACTCCATCTCAAAACAAAAAACAAAAAAACAAAACACACATTTCTTTATTCATTGTTCTGTCCATACGGCGTGGCTTGGCCAGGCCCTCTGCATAGAATATCACAAGGTTAAAATCCTGGTGTTGGCTGGATGACATTCTTATCTGGCGGTTCTGAGGATGAAACTGCCTCCACATTCAGTTAGGTTGTTGGCCAAATTCAATTCCTTATGATTATAGGGCTGAGTTCCCCACTTCCTTGGTTGTCATTTGGGGGCTAATCTTTGCTCCTAGAGGCTGCTCATGTTTCTTTTTAAGCTTTCCCACTCCCTCCAGTAACAGTGGGTCAAGACACTTTTACCCTTAAGATTTCTCCAACTTCCTCTTCAGAAGCTTCTTTCCTGACTCTGGTCCAAGAAATATCTCTCCTTTTAAGGACTTACGTGATTACACTGGGTCCATCTAATGATCCAGGATAATCTCCCTGTTTTAAAGTCAATAATATTTATATCATTGGCAAAGGCCGTTCATTTGTTATTTCTTCAGTTTTTACGTTCAGGGGTACGTGTGCAGGATGTGCAGGTTTGTTATAGGTAAACATGTGCCATGGTGGTTTGTTGCACAGGTCATCCCATCACCTAGGTATTAAGCCCAGCATCTATTAGCTATTCTTCCTGATGCTTTTGCTTCAACCCAGCCCCACTCTGACAGGCCCAGTGTGTATCATTCCCCTCCATGTGTCCTGTCCATGTGTTCTCATCATTCAGCTCCCACTTAGAGGTGAGAACATGCAGTGTTTGGTTTTCTGTTCCTGTGTTAGTTTGCTGAGGAAAATGACTTCCAGCTCCATCCATGTCCGTGCAAAGGACATCATCTCATTCTTTTTATGACTGCATAGTATTCCATGGTGTATATTCAGTCTATCACTGATAAGCATTTGGGTTGATTTATGTCTTTGTTATTGTGAACAGTGCTGCAATGAACATATACATGCATGTATCTTTATAGTAGAATGATTTATATTCCTTTGGGTATATACTGAGTATTGGAATTACTGGGTCAAATGCTATTTCTGTCTCTAGGTCTTTGAAGAATTGGCAAACAACGGTTGAATAATTTACACTCCCACCAGCAGTGTAAAAGTGTTCCCTTTTCTCCACAGCCTTGCCAATGTCTGTTGTTGTTGTTGTTGTTTTTGACTTTTTAATAATCACCATTCTGACTGGCATGAGATGTTATCTCATTGTGGTTTTGATTTGCATTTCTCTAATGATCAGTGATGATGAGCTTTTTCTTATATGTTTGTTGGCCACATGTATGTCTTCTTTTGAAAAGTGTCTGTTCATGTAGCAAAGGACCTTTTGGTATGTAATGCAACATATTCACAGTTCTTCAGATTAGAGAATGGATATCCTTAATCCCATTGATGTGAGAAAGGGGCATTCTGTTTATCACAGGCAATTTATATAAAATTTCAAGAATTTACTGAACATAGTTATTCACTATCAACTTCTATTCTTGGAAAATTGAAATGAGGCTAGTTTTCTGTGTACAATGTAATGTTTGTAATGTGTCTTATAAAACATCAGGGAGAGTCTTTTCTTTTTGTGAGAATCAGTTAATGTCTATCAGTCAGGAGCAGAAGTGGAAATATTTTTGTGAGATTTTACAAGGAATTCATGTAAATTCACATGCGATTTTATGAGTGATGTGAACTATTTCATTTCAAGAGTTATTCATGTTTAAAGTCTAAGTTCCATCCACATCACATGTCCATTTTGTGTTTGAGGATCAAAGTAGGTATTTCCTCTATGCAATAGTCTCTTTAACTGGTCAGAGCTGGAAGTCATCAGGCTACTTATGAGCCAGTTTTGGGAGACTAATCCCTATTGAGAGCTGCTAGAATTTGAAGGCCCTTTCATCTGCAGATCTTCTCTGGTCGCCTTTGTAATGGGATGGGTACCATATGCTCTCTTTTGCCCCATGTGGTAGTCCATTCCCTTCCAGGTTAATTTAGTGTTGTTGCCAGCAGGGCCAGCAGATGGTGTCCTAGAGCCAAATATGTCCTGTGCCTGTATTTGTTGGGGATCACTTTGAAAATATGCATGAACATCTGACTGCCTGCCAGCTGGCAACTTGGAAACACTTGGTTCCACTATCAGATCATCTTACATTAACTTCTTTAATATGCAGGTGAGCAACTCCAAGTAGATCACAATTCTTTGGTCTAGCAATCATAGAGCACCTATTTCGAGAAGTGCTGGTATCTAGGAGTATGTTAGTTACTCACAATAGCTTCATAGGGGAAAAAGTCTGGAGAGATGAAAGTTAAAGATATCAGGAAGGTTTATTTTGATTAGGGATGTTCTAGAAGAAGGCAAAAATGTTAAAAATTATTTTGGGCTTCTATTTAGTCTTTCACAAATATAGACAACCATAGTGTATTAGGCTCTGTCCTGTAGGCTCTGGGAATACAATAGAACACAGACTTAGTTCTCACCCTCAAGAAGCTTGAAGACTAGAGAAATGAAAGGCATAACATTGTTGGTGGGAATGGAAAATGGAAAGCAGTTTGGCAGGTCTTCAAAAAGTTCAACGTAGAGTTACCGTATGACCCAGCAATTCTACCAAACACATACTCAAGGGAATTGAAAACCTAAGTCCACTTAAAAACTCATATACAAATTTCAATAGCGGTATTATTCACAGTAGTTAAAAGGTAGAAGTTGTCCAACCCATCAACTGGTGAATGGATTAAAAGTTTGGTACCTAAGTATAATAAAATATTATTCAATCATCAAAAGGTGTAAAGTAGTGTTACATGCAACAACATGAAAAACCTTGAACACGTTAAGCTAAGCAAAAGATGCTAGAAAAAAGAAGACTACTTATTGCATGATGCCATTTATATAAAATGTCCAGAATCAGTAAATCTATGGAGACAAGTAGATTCATGGTTTCCAAGGGCAGGATGGAAGGGAGATTGGATGATGACTACTAATGAATATGAGGTTTCTTCTTGGTGTGATAAAATGTGTAATTAGATATTGGTGATAATTGCATAACTTTGTAAATATACTAAAATCTATTGAATTGTGCACCTTAAAAGGGTGAATTTATAGTATATGATTTAAATTTCAGTTCAAAAAGACAATTGCAATGGAAGATGATAAATGCAATCGTAAGTACTGTGGCAACATTTTGAAGTAATACAAAGTTAAGATTTGTGAGGGGACGTGAAGAATAAGAAAAGTTCTTGATGTTTGACCACTAAATTGATTCTTAATGGCTCAATTAGAGTTAATTGGGCAAAGATGGGTGTGAGTGAACACATCCATTTTGCCTCAATCCTACGGTAAACTCCCCTTATTCACAAATTATTTTCTTTACTTCTTTGTCTTAATTTGTACCTGTTCCTTCACTAAGCCCTTTTTTTCCTGCAAAAACTATGTCAACTAGAGGCGCCCATTTCAACTTTTATTGGGTTGGTATCCAAGGTGATGATGTAGGGCAGGGTGGGGGGATAGAGTAGATTCTTCTTTCTCCTAGCCTTCTCATCCTTTGCTTCAAAATCATCTCTGCTCCACTATTATATAAACATTTCTGATTTATTCTCCACTGAGATTCATGCCACTGGTTATAGTAGCCATAAGACAGAAGCTGTAGAGGTTGGAAGAAAGGATGGGAGTAATTTAGCGGATACCCATTTGTCAGGACAGGGAATTCTCTCCCCCAGGGACTGGCCATGGTTTTCTTGCATAAGTGCCAGATAATTTCTATTTATAGTGAGAAGTTCAGCTGATTGCCATGTGGTGGAGAGATGGAACTTCAATGTTTGTGACACATATTGAGTATTGTGTTCCTGGAGCCTAGTTAGTTAAGTAGTTATAACTGAGTCATTCCTCAGGCTGGATACTTTGCTGAATGAGCTTGTAAGCTCATCAGTCTCTTCCCTTAGGTCACCTTATCTTATTGGGAAATGAATTCACCCCTCTTAAAACTGATTCTGAGATAATGACCTTATTTTGCTAGAGCACAGTATCTGAAATGTGGATGATCGGAGTAAGTGGTAGCCCTGATGGATTGTACAATTTTACTCGTTAGCTATTGCCATCTTCTTGGAAGACTATGAGATGAGTGTTTGGGAATTACTGTGAGGATTCACTTGATAGGAGTCTCAGATGCTGTACATACATGGATCCCTATGATCTTTTTGTACTTGATGACCAGGATTTCTCTGGTGATTTAGAGTAAGGTTCTTGTGCCCTTTATTCTCAAGTATATCTGGAATAAAATGTAAAAGCTGAATAAATCTCCAGCCTTTCTTATGCTATTCAATCTAGTTACTTTAGCATCTGTTAAATTCTACTTTCTGGTATAATTTATAGTTATCTGAAAATGTCTGTTAACTTATAAAATACTTTTAATTTTATGGAGATGAGCACTTTGGGAGGCTGAGGTGGGAGAATTGCTTGAGCCCAAGAGTTCAAGAGTTCTAAATAATTATGGTGATGAAGTCGGATAAAATTCCAGTTTGTTTTATATAAGAATGGCTTTATCCTGTCAACCTTGTTTTATTTTTGTATATCATTTTATGATAAAAACTGAATATCATATACTTGAGAATTAAATGAGAAAATTTATATATTTTAAGTGTTTGGTGAAATAATTTTAACTTTTTGCTTACTTTCAAGTATCATATTTTTAAATAGCTATTCTCATGGTTTGTTGCCTTCCAACCAAAACAATACAATTGTGATTTGTTGCAGATTAACATCTCCAGGAAGCAGACAATGAGAATTAGGAGTGCACAAGGTTTGTTGAGAAAGCAACACCTGTGAAAGGAAAAGTGAGGAAGCAGGAATGAGCAGGATCAGAGCCCTAACCTCAAACTTTCAGAGACACTTTCAGCGCAGTGGAGAGCTGCACAGTACAGGTTATCCCACATGGGATAAAATAGCCAGGCCTTAGTACCTCCACTGTACTTATTGGCTGGGGAACACTAAGAAAAGTTGAGGCTGATCTTGAAAGGGTTAAAAGCTGGAGGCTATCTGCTCACCAAGCTCCTCACAGCTGGCAGAAATTCCTTTATACAAGGTATATCTGAGTGATGCATATTGTAATCTACAGATCTACTTCATGTGCACATGGAGCAGCTCCTCCAGAGCACAGAGGCCTCTCTTCATGAGAGGAAACTCACAATAAAGTCAATGGGGTGAGCTACAGCCCCTATCATTTCATAATCTCCCTCTTCCACTATCCATTCTAAATCTCCTGCCTTTGGCTATCATCTTTCCAGGATTTTGTGATGTGACTCAAAATCCTTATTCATAAATGGTCTGAGGCCCTTGTCATCCTACTCTACTCTGGCACATGTTGATACATTTGTCATCCTCATTTAAAATTTAGGAAGAGTGTATGAACAGATGCCCAGGTGGTTCACGTGAGTTTGCCATGTATTCTTCCCTATCCCTATTCTGTAACTGCAGTCCTTCTTTTTGCTGATCAGCATCAGTTACTCTTTACAAGATCATGTCTCCTTTTCTTGCCTGCTGCTTCCTGGGCACAAGATGCCCAAGGTGCCTAAGTGGCAGCCATAGCTTGTAGTTCAGTGAGACACCTGCTGTTTTCCTTGGTGAGTACCCTAGTGCATGCACGTCAGTTTTGAGTAGTATTGCTGCTGAGGTGGAGATTCAATGGTGCCTTCAGTGAACATTCTAGCACTTTTAGCTGACAGCTTCTGGATAGTGCATGCATAATATGGCCAGAGGATCCCATGTTCATGAACACTCTCCTGTACCTTTTTGCTATACAATGGGTGTATCAGTTCATTCTTACACTGCTATAAAGAAATATCTGAGACTGTGTAGTTTATAAAGAAAAGAGGTTTAATTAATTCATGATTCTGCAGGCTGTACAGGAAGCATGGCAGCATCTGCTCAGTTTCTAGGGACGCCTCAGGAAACTTACAATCATGGCAGAAAATGAAGGGGAAGCTGGCACTTTACGTGGTCATAACAGGAGAAGTAGGGCCGGGCGCGGTGGCTCAAGCCTGTAATCCTAGCACTTTGGGAGGCCGAGACGGGCGGATCACGAGGTCAGGAGATCGAGACCATCCTGGCTAACACGGTGAAACCTCGTCTCTACTAAAAGAATACAAAAAAATAGCTGGGCGAGGTAGCGAGCGCCTGTAGTCCCAGCTACTCGGGAGGCTGAGGCAGGAGAATGGCCTAAACCCAGGAGGCGGAGCTTGCAGTAAGCTGAGATCCGGCCACTGCACTCCAGCCTGGGCGGCAGAGCGAGACTCCATCTCAAAAAAAAAAAAAAAAAAAAAAAAAGAACAGGAGAAATAGAAAGGTGGGGAAGTGGCACACACTTTTAAACAGCCAGATCTCATGAGAATTCACTATTGCAAGGAGAGTACCAAGGGGGAAATCTGACCCCATGATCCAATCACCTCCCACCAGGCCCCACTTTCAGCAGTGGGGATTACAATTTGACATGAGATTTGGTGGGAACACAGATTCAAACCATATTATTCTGTCCCTGGGCTCCCCAAATCTCATATCCCTCTTACATTGCAAAATACAATCATACCTTTCCAATAGTCCCCCAAAGTCTTAACTCATTCCACCGTTAACCCAAAAGTCCGCAGTCCAAAGTTTCATCTGAAACAAGGCTAGTCTCTTCTGCCTATGAGTCTGTAAAATCAAAAACAAGTTAGTCACTTTCAGGATACAATGGGGGATAGGCATTAGGTAAATACACTTGTTCCAAAAGGGAGAAATTGGCCAAAAGAAAGGGGCTACAGGCCCCATGCAAGTCTGAAACACAGCAGGGCAGTCATTAAACCCTAAAACTCCAAAATAATCTCCCCTGACTCCATGTTTATATCCAGGGCATGCTGATGCAAGGGGGGCTCCCAAGGCTTTGAGCAACTCCACCCCTGTGGCTTTGCGGATTCACCCCCGCAGCTGGCGTTGAGTGCCTGTGGCTTTTCCAGGTGCAAGGTGCAACTTTGGGTAGCTCTACCATTCTGAGGTCTGGAGGATGGTAGCCCTCTTCTTACAGCTCCACTAGGCAGCACCCCAGTGGGGCCTCTGTGTGAGAGCTCAAACTCCACGTTTCCCTTCCTTACTGCCCTAGAAGAGGTTTTCTGTGAGGATTCCGCCCCTGCAGCAGGCTTTTGCCTGGACATCCAGGTTTTTTCATATATCCTCTGAAATCTGAGTAGAGGTTCCTGAGCCTCAGTGTTTGCATTCTGTGCACTTGCAGTCCTAACACCACATTGAAGTTTCTCTTGCATCAAGGTACTATCATGCCCGTTGTGCTTAGGTAGCCTAGGTATGCAACCGGGCTTTTCTGCATTCAGCCCTGGAGTGCACTGGAGAGCCACCACTGAACTTCTTAATGATTCTGATGCTTCAGTAACCAGCACATTTTTTATGCTGTTAATGACTGGCTATCTTCTGGGTTCCTCTATAGACCATAATCTTCTGATGGGTTTTCTGGTCTCACACAATATGTTTCTTCTAGGATTGCCATTTTCCTGAGCCTTTTAATCTCTTCCTCAAAAGTCTCTCTCTGAAATTTAGGCCTTTGAACTGCACTCAGTGTAGGCCATTGCTTGTTCCAGGTTTCTTGGAGTCACGCTAGCAGAGTTTGCAACATCTTCTGGGGTCCTTACCAGAATACAATGCCCTGTGTTCTGAGAAAGTGTCCTGTCAATAAACTCTGACTTATTTAGTCTTATTTCTGCTTTCTCTGACCTAGAATTCCCAGAATCTAGCCCAATGAGTCCCTCTAGTCTTGTTGGTACAAGTCCTAGGTCTTGCAGTGTATTTGGGATAATATTCCTTTTTTTTCTTATCAGACCTACCATGTCCCTATCTGTGACTTGACCATATTATCGGCCTGGTGGCCAGAAGTGTAACTCTGATAAGGGAACTGGGGATATCTCCTGAGGCACACACCTGCTTTTATGTGGGAGAAAGGCCTCTATTTTCTTCTTACATTGCTGCTGCTGCTGGTGGTGGGGGTTTGCTAGCTCTTATTGAAGAGCAGTGGGCTCCTTCTTTAGGCTCAGAAGATTTAGAGACCTGGGAAGGTCAAATTTTTCAAAGACATCTACTCAGTTGTCCCTATCTCATGTTTCAGGAGCTGAGATTTTCCTAATCAGAGCTCTGATTTTGGTGTAACATACTTGCCCCTGCTGAACATTTGACTGCCTTTGGAACTTAGTCACTTTGACTGTCAAATCCTGGCTTGATCTTCATCTTATTCCGCTTGCCCACTGCATGAAATGAGGGCTTCTTTGTAAGCTGGCAAATAGTCTCTGTGCCTCTTGAGACTTTGGATGCCTGAAATATCCTATTGGCTAGGGAATTACCCTTCAATGGCATGGCATCCCAGCTTAAAGCATATGAATCTTTTATATGTTTGCATATGACTTTGTCCTGGGCCTGTTTGCATATGACTTAACTGCGGGGATGTGGCCAGGGATGTGGACCTCATTACATCTTATTTGGCTTGCCCACTTCATGAAATGAGGGCTTCCTTGTAAACTAGTAAAGAGACTCCAGCAATTCAGTGCTAGAGTGGCTCCAGGAAACCTGGAACAAGCAATGGCCCGCACCGAGTGCAGTTCAAAGGCCTAAATTGCAGAGAGAGACTTTTGAGGAAGAGATTAAAAGACTCAGGAAAATGGCAATGCTGAAAGGTACATATTGTGTGAAACTAGAATACTCACCAGAAGATCATGGTCCATAGAAGAGCTCAAAGGATACCCAGTAATTAAGGCCATTAACTTTTGCATTATTAACCCATAGGGCATCAATGCAATTAACAACAACTACTTCCATTGTTCATATGTTCATTACTCTCACACACATTTTGAATGCCTGAAACATCCTATTGGCTAGGGCATTCCCCTTCAACGGAATGGCATCCTAGCTTACCACATCTGAATCTTTTAACAACTGGACCACACCTTGAGTTGGGCCTATCTGCACATGACTTCGCTCCAGGGATGTGGCTGGGGATGTGAACCTCATTACCAGAGAACTCATGGTGAGTGATCCAATCCTCAAGCCTCATCTTGCTGTTTCAGGCTGATCCACGTGCAATCTGTCACAGACTAGCCTCTCTGAAATAAAGTTAAGAATTCAACACGTTAACTGAGAAGCATTAAACATAAAAGGAAAAATGTGGAGGCAAGGTTGAACAAGGGCAGCTTTCAGACCTTAATGCCCATGGTCAAATTCTCTCTCAAACTAATGAAGGGAATGCAAAGCAAAGATTACCTGCTAGAGGGGCTTCACATTTGGTGGAAATGGTTAGGTTCTTGAACCTCCAGTTTCCTCAGTGCTTTGTGTGGGCCACCCAGAAAACAGTATGTCATGAGCTCAATTGCTGAGGCTGACAAAGAAAGAATTAAGAACCAGAAGCTGTGAGCTGACTCTACTACTCCTAGCTAGGTTGCACATCCATTATTTTTTATAATTCATTTTTGAAAGTTAGATGTATTGATTTTTAAAGTGCTTAATTCAGTGAGTTCTGACAGATGTATACAGTAGTGTATAAAGTAGTATCACTCTCACCACAATCAGGATAACATTTTCATTACCACAAAAAGTTTCCTCATGCCTGTTTGCATTTACTGTATTCTTTGTAGCCCCTGACAAACCAGCCATATGATTTCTGTCCCTATAGTTTTGCTTTTTTTTACAATGTCATACGAATGCAATCATAAATCATGTTGTCTTTTTCTCACTAATCATAAAGCTTTTGAGGCTTTTCTACATGGTTGCATGAATGATAAGTTTGCTTTTTTTATTGAGTAATATTGCATTTTCTAGTTGGATAATAGTTTGTGTACATGTCTGTTTTCCAGTCGATGGATAATTGGGTTATTTCTAGTTTTTTCCAAATAAAGTTCTATAAATATTTTACAAAGATCTTTTTAAGGAAAGATATTTTCATATATCGTAAGTATATAACCAGGAATATGATTATGGATTCATGTGGCAGCTGTATGTTTAATTTTATAAGATACTGTTAAATTGTTTGTAAAGTGTCTGTATCATTTTACTCTCTCCTTAGCAAGGTATTAGAGTGCTAGTGGTCTACTTCTTTAAGAACACATGGTACTGACAGTTAAAAAAAATTTAGCCAGTATAGCAAGTGTATTTCCCTAATGACTAATGATGCTGAGCATCTTTTTTCTTCTTCTTTTTTGTTGAGACAGAGTTTCACTGTTGTCACCCAGGTGACAATGCAATGGCATGATTTCGGCTCACTGCAACCTCTGCTTCCCAGGTTCCTGCCTCAGCCTCCTGAGTAGCTGGAATTACAGGTGCCCACCACCACACCTGACTAATTTTTGTATTTTTAGTAGATACGGGGTTTAACCACATTGGCCAGGCTGGTCTTGAACTCCTGACCTCAGGTGATACACCCACCTTGACCTCCCAAAGTGAGCATTTTTTTATGTGCTTATTTTCCATCCATATCTCTTCTTTGGTGAAATGTTTTATTGATTTTAAGTGTTCTTTATATATTCCAGTTACAACTTTTTTATCAGATATGAGTCTTGCAAATATTTTTTCAACATCTGTACCTTGTCTTTTTATTTAATAGTGTCTTTTGTGTGGCATTATTCACAATAGCAATGTCCATCAATGATAGACTGGATTAAGAAAATGTGGCACATATATACCATGGAATACTCTGCAGCCATAAAAAAGGATGAGTTCATGTCATTTATAGGGACATGGATGCAGCTGGAAATCATCATTCTGAGCAAACTATCACAAGGACTGGAAACCAAACACCACATATTCTAACTCATAGGTGGGAACTGAACAATGAGAACACTTGGACACAGGATGGGGAACTTCACACACCGGGGCCTGTCGTGGGGTGGAGGGAGCAGGGGGGATAGCATTAGGAGATATACCTAATGTAAATGATGAGTTAATGGGTGGGGCACGCCAACATGGCAGATGTATACATATGTAGCAAACCTGCACGTTGTGCACATGTGCCCTAGAACTTAGAGTTAATTTTAAAAAAGTGTGTTTTGAAGAGTGGATTTAAATTTTGATAAATCCCAGTTTATCAGTTTTTCTTTATGATTCATTCATGTGTGTATTTCTGCATGTCCTGTGTAAGAATTATTTGAATTCCTAGTTACAGGTATCTTTCCTATATTTTCTCTTAAAACTTTAGAGTTCTAGGTTTCACATTTAAGTTTGCATTAATAATTTACTTTAAACTAATTTTGTAAATTTTGTTAGGTAAGGGTCAAGGCTTTTTATTTTCTAATTTAAATATCCAGTTGTTTCAGCACTATTTATTGAAAAGACTATTCTTTTTCTATTGAATTTTTTAGGAACTTTTGTTGAAAATTCTTTGATTGTATATGTACCTGTCTATTTTTTGTGGATTTCTATTCTATTCCACTGATTTATATGTCTATCTTTATGCCAACATCATATTGCCTTTAAGCTTTAGAATCAGGTAACATGAGTCCTCAAACTTTTTTTTTATTAATTGCTTAAAATTCTGGTTCCTTTGCTCTTCCATTTGAAGTTTAGAATTACCTAAATTTGTAGAAATCATCTTGTTGATTCCTACAAATAAGCCTGCTAGGATTTTGCTAAAACAGGTATCAATTTAGAGAGAATTACATCTTAACATATTGAGTCTTCTGATCTATGAATGCTGTAAATCTCTTCATTTATTTGGGTTTTATTTATTTCTATCATCAGTGTTTTATAGCTGTATTGATCCGTTTTCATGCTGCTAACACAGACATACTTGAGACTGGGAAGAAAAAGAGGTTTAATGGGACTTACAGTTTCACATGGCTGGGGAGGCCTCAGAATTATGTTGGGAGATGAAAGGCACTTCTCACATGGCAGTGGCAAGACAATACTGAGGAAGAAGCAAAAGTGGAAACCCGTGATAAACCCAACAGATCTCATGAGACTTACTCACTATCACAAGAATAGCATGATTCAATTATGTCCCCTGGGGTCCCTCCCACAACACCTGGGAATTCTGGGAGATACAATTCAAGTTGAGATTTGGGTGGGGGCACAGCCAAACCATATCAGTAGCTTTCAGTATCTTGTAAATATTTTGTTATATCTGTCCCTAGAAATTTCATTTTTTAATGATCTTGTAAATTGATTTTTTAAAAGTCACTTTTTAATTGATTATTGATAGTATATAGAAATAAAATAGATTTTTCTCTGTTAACCTTGCATCATGCAACTTTCTTAAACTTATCAGTTCTATTGGCTATTTTTTGTGTGATTTTGTATGCAGAATATCATAAATTAAACCTTTTATTTCTCTATATCTAATTTGTATACTTTTATTATTATTTATTTTTCATTCTTTAATGCACTGCATAAAACCTCCAAGATAATGTATAATAGAAGTAGAGAAGGGGATATTATTGTTTTTTTCTCAATTTTAAGAAGAAGGCATTCCCACTGTTAAATATGTTAACTTTAGGGGTTTTTTTTTTTTTTTTTTTAGATACTCTTTATCAGTTTGAGGATGTCTCCTACTAGTCCTAGTTTACCAAAAGTATTTGACATAAAAGGATGTTATATTTTGTCAGATGATATTTTTCTGTTTATTGAAATAATCTTATGGTTTTTCAGGTTCTTTACTGTCAGTTTGTTGATAAAGTGATTTACATTGATTGAGTTTTCAAAGGTTTAACCAATCTTGCATTCCTGGGAGAAACCCAGTTTGCTCGTGTTGTGTATGTAACGTTGGATTAAGTTTGCTACTATTTTATTGAGAATTTTTACATCCACTTAGTTAAGTAATTGATTAATTTTGATGTTCTATTTATTTTTTTCATTCATTTTATGTATTTGTCTTTAGTCTTTTTGTAAGGCCTTTTCTGATTTTGTTTCAGGGTAATTCTGACTTCAGAAATAATTTAGGATGTTTTACTTGCTCTTCTAACTTTTTGATAATTTGTAGAGTTTATATTATTTCTTCCTTAATTGATTGGTAGAGTTCACCAGTGAAGCCTTCTACCACTGGAGTTTTCTTTGAGAGAAGGATGATAACTACAAACTCTATTTTTAAAATAGATAATAGGGAAAATCAGGTTCTTTCTTTCTTTCTAAATATGTTTGTAGTTTGTATCATTCAAGGTATTCGTTCATTTCACCTAATCAGTCTATAGGCATAAAGTCATTCTTAATCTCTTGTTATCATTTTAATATATGTAATAAAATCTGTAGGGATATTCATTTTTTATCCCTGATATTATTAGGTCATTTTTAATCTAACTATCAGTTTTAATGATCTTTTAAAGAACCAGCTTTTAACATGACTTGTTTTCTCTACTATTTTGTTGTTTTCTATTTTATTGATTTCTGCTGTTATTTTTATTATTTCCTCCTAGTTGCATTGTGATTAATTTGTTTTTGTTTTCTAGTGCTTTAATGTAGAATATTAGTTTATTGATTTTAAACTATTCTTCTGCTATATAAACTTGAAATTCCATATGTTTTCCTCTATGCACTGATTTAGTTGGATTTCACAAATTTTGATGTTTGATGTTTGTTTTTATTTTCATTTCTATGTTTATTTTAATTTTCACTCAATTCGAAATACTTTATAATTTCCTTTATGACTCTTGAAGTATGTTGTTTAACTTCTGAATGTTAGAAAATTTTCAAAATGACATTTTGATATTAATTTGTAGTTAAATTCTATTACGGAAGGAGAGTATTTTATATTCTTTATGATTTAATTCTTTTTACATTTATTGACATTTACTTTATTTCCCAGTATATGGTCTATCTTAGTTGATGTTACAGGTTCACTTGAATGTGTATTGCCTCTTGTAGGTGTATTCTAAAAATAGAATAGCAATTAAGCCAAGTTGCTTGATTGTGTTGTTCAGGCCTTCTGTATCCTTACTGATTTCCTGTCTACTTATTCTAGCTATTACTTAGAGATGAATGTCATTATGTCCAACTATAATTACAGGTTTATCTGTATCTTTTAAAATATTATCTTTTTGATTTATTTATTTTGATATTCTGATGTTAGATGCATATACTTCATGATTTTTTATTTCTTCTTGAAATAAAATTGAGCTATATCATTGTTCAATATCATCTTCACTTGGCAAGATTTTTCTGATATTTATGTAGACACTCAAGCTTTCTTTTAAACAGTATTTGCATGATATTTTTTCCATCCTAGCCTCTTTGAGCCTAAAATAAATTTACAAAGCTTAAAATAAATTTACAGAGAAAACTATATAGACAAAATCCAATATTGGTGACAGCTTGCTAGTAATTAAGGAGCAAATAAAATTACATTTAAAAGAATTATGACCATTTTCTTCAGAATATCATTTAGATTCTCAATTTTTTTTTTTTTTTTTTTTTTTTTTTGTAATGGAGTCTCGCTCTGTTGCACAGGCTGGAGTGCAGTGGCATGATCTTGGTTCACTGCAACCTCCACCTCCTGGGTTCAAATGATTCTTCTGCCTCAGCCTCCCGAATAGCTGGGGTTGCAGAAGCATGCCATCACACCTGGATAATTTTTTGTATTTTTAATAGAGACAAAGTTTCACTATGTTGGCCAGGCTGGTCTCAAACTGCTGACCTCAGGTGATCCACGCACCTTGGTCTCCCAAAGTGCTGGGATTACAGGTGTGAGCCACCACGCCTGGCCTCATTTTTGTTCTTACTTTAGCTATCTGCTTAAATTTTATTTATTCATTCAGTAATCATCTACAATCTCTTTGTAAGCAAAAAGTTCTCTTCTAAGATTTTGTTTCACTTTCCTTGGCCTCTGCTACTGCTTTTAATGAGAGTTTATGCATTTCTTAAAATGTTCCCTTTCTTTGGCTTTTATTACTTTGTAGTGTCTTATTTGTCTTCTAGATGTTCTAATATCTAGTATAATTGTTTTGCCATTTCCTTTACTCTCACTAATTTGGATCTCTCCCAAATGACATTTTTCTCATTTACACCTCTTTTATATTCCACTACTTTAATATGTCCCACACTTTTATGTCTTCTATTAACTTCGGTCAGATGTTCAAGCATGTCTGTTCTTCTGGGCTTTTAGCTCCATATCTACTTCTTATTGTTATTTTTTGTCAAACCAATAACGAAATGCCTTTTAAAATAGCTCATTATTTTTCTTTCACTGAATTCTACTTCCCATGCCAAAATGCCATTTTTATTAGGTAATACAATCTTTTGACCCTACAGATTTTATATTTTAGAATATCTCCAAAATCTCCTTGACGAAAATTCTAATTGGTAATGAAAATGGACTCTTTCTGATTCTTTTATTTATAATTACTCTTAACATATACATTTTAAAAATTATTCTTATAAATTGCTAATTGAGTCAAACCAATTGACTTGGTTTGTTGTAATGCCTTACCTGGTTGTTCAGTCTGAACATCCTTCATAGTTCTTTATGATCTGCTGCCCGATTATGCTTTTGGGAAATCGTTTCAAAACATTTCCTTCCTCCTGTTCCTTTTTCCTTCTACTGTCTTCCTTCCTTCTATCAGCTATCTATAGTCTGCATTCCTACAGAAGAATTTGAGGCAATTAACAAGGGAAATATGTATATCTTATAACAAAAAGATTTTAAAAGATGGAGAGAAAGAAAAGGTTGAAGAAATGGAGTGAAGCTGAGGTTGAGGCTAGTGTTCAAAATGTATGCCAGATTTAAAAGAGAAAAATAAGCTAGCCATATGCAACAGATTGAAACTGGACTGCTTCGTCACCCCATATTCAAAAATCACCTCAAGATGGATTAAAGGCTTAAACATGAAACCAAAAACTATAAAACTCTGGAAGACAACCTGGGAAACACCATTCTGGGTATAGAAATGGGCAAATATTTCATGATGAAGAAAGCAATTGCAATGAAAGCAAAATTGCTTGTCAGTCAGAAGCAATTGAAATGAAAGCAAAAACTGACAAATGAGACCTAATTAACTACAGTGTTTCTGCATAACAAAAGAAACTATCAATAGAGTAAGCAGACAATCTACAGAATTGGAGAAAATTTTTGAGAACTATGCATCTGACAAAGGTCTACTATCCAGTATCTATAAGGAACTTAAACAAATTTACAAGGAAAAAACAAACAATCCCATTAAAAAGTGGGCAAAGGACATGAACAGACACTTTGCAAAAGAAGACATACACGTGGCTAACAAGGATATGAAAAAAAGCTTGTATCACTAATCCTTAGAGAAATGCAAATCAAAACCACAAATGAGAATATCTCACATAAGTCAGAATGGCTATTACTAAAACGACAAAAAATAACAGGGTGTGGAGAAAAGGGAACACTTATACACTGTTGGGGGGGACTGCAAATTAGTTCAACCATTGTGGATAGCCACGTGGCAATTCCTCAACAAGCCAAAAACAGAACTACCATCTGACCCAGCAACCCCATTACTGGGTTTATATTTATATTCCCAAATAATACAAATCATTTTATCATAAAGACACTTGCACATATATATTCACTGTAGCACTACTTACAATTGTAAAAATATAGAATCAACTTAAATACTCATCAATGACAAACTGGATAAAGAAAATGTGGTACATATACATCACAGAATACTATGCAGCCATAAAAAATAATTGGATTATATCCTTTGCAGGGACATAAATGGATATGGAGGGCATTACCGTTAGCAAACTAATGCAGCAATAGAAAACCAAATATTGTATGTTCTCACTTATAAGTGGGAGCTAAATAATCAGAACACACAGACACAAAGAGGGGAATGACAGACACTAGGGCCTACTTGAGGGTAGAGGGTGGGAGGAGGAAGAGGAACAACAACAACAAAATAGCTATTGGATACTAAGCTTAGTACCTGGGTGACAGAATAATCTGTATATTAAAACCCCGTGATATAAGTTTACTTATGGTAAAAATCTGCATGTGTACCCCAGAATATAAAATAAAAGTTTAAGAATAAAAAAAGAAAGAAAAATATTTCCATCACATAACTCAGTATCCACCCAGAACAAGATAGTCATTGAGCAGGTGAAGCATAGATATTTCTGACTGTAACATCTAAGATTAATTTTTCTTTCAAGGAATCATATAGTGAGAACCTAGCATGACAGAGTGAATCATAATTTCCATCAGCATTTTAATAGATAATAAAATTCCAAGTTTTACAGAAAAAGAGCAACTCTGTTTTGACCTGTAGGATCAATAATAAATTTTGTAATGTTTGATTGTGATAGTCTTGACATTATCACAATAGTCTTGGATTACCTTCCTTGCTGTTTAAGAAAAAAGCAACTTTCCACTTAAAGACTCTATCAAATTTTCTAATTTTATTTATCAAAATGTATCTTTCATTATTATTTGTTAAGCAACTATATTAAACAATTGTCTTAAGTTGACATTAGCCATAAGAGACACTGCTGTTTGTGCTTTTGTTCATTCAAATGGTTTTATCTGTTTTTTTTTTCTTGTTGTTGTCATCTTTCCCTCATTAGAATTTCAGAAGACACTGATTTTCAAGAATTAATATTGTTCTTGTGCTGTTTTCGATGTCCCACTTGATTGGGCTCTGATGAGACATTCAATATAACATGGTGGAAGATCTTAGCAAGGTTTCTATAATATAATTAGTTACAAGGCTTAAGACACCATTGAATCTGCTTGGCTTTTACTTTCATTCAAAATGTTTTACTTAGATAAGACTCATTCTTCCTCCCAGGATTGTTTTCATTTTTTACATCTTCCTTTAACCATTCCTTACAGTCTCCTGCTGTCCATACAAATGCACGCAAATACATCACAGATGTGAATCTGTTCTACTACCTAATTGCTCATATTTTCTACTAACCATAGGATCAGGACTTTTAACTCATATTATGTAAAGGATGATTGGTAGGCATAGGGGCATATATTTTTATTTTTTCTGGTGAGGACTATGCTGAGAATTAAAAACAAAATTATTTAGTAGTTTCTATATTACTCATCAATATTTTGAATAATGTTGCTATTAGGAAGCCAATCTTGAGTTTATGAAGAGTCTGGCATTAAGTGAGTAATGTTTCACTTGTAAGTTTTGAATGAAACTGTCAAGTTATATCATTGATATAAAGAACTTATTTTGTCTACATTGTTAACTACTTGTGATCTCCTGGGAGCTGGGGTAAACTAGAAAGAAATAGACTTGCTGTAGTATCTGTTTCAGAGAATGAGAGGAAAAACACCTATCTAATGATCAAGTAGGACAAAGAGTTTCATGCATGACTTAGGAGAGGTAAATTGAAGGAAGGAAGGAAATTGTTCAGAAAAATTAGTACAAGAACCAAGAATTTTGAAGGATTCATTGTATTTGTTTCAGGAAGCAAAGTTGATATCAACTCCCCTTCCCACTCCCTTTTAATTTAAGCACCTTAGGAACATAGAGTTGAGTAAATGTGCTCCTCATTCTATAGCATTATTACCCTGAGTCCCTGCTGGGTTCTTTTTAAATTAAATTTTATTTTAAAATGTTTTCCCTCTTTATCCCCATTTATTTATTTATTTAAATCAATACATGAAAATTATATATATATTTGTATGTATTTAATTTGCTTACATTCATTTGAAAATTATATATATTTACGGTATAAAAGTGATGTTTTGAGATACGTATACATTGTGGAATGATTAACTCAAGCTATTACATACCCATCATCTCACATCCCTATTATTGTTTATGATGAGAACAATTAATATCCACTCTTTCAGCGATTTTTGAGTATACTACACTTCATTATTAATGAAGCCACCATGCTGTGCCATACATCTTGAGAACTTATTCCTTCTTTGTGACTGAAACTTTGTATCCTTGACCAATATCTCACTCCCCATCCCTCTCCAATCTCTGGCAACCATTTTCGTCTCCATTTCCAATTACATTTCTCTTTATCCACATACAACTACTCCAGAATATTTATTTTCTTTTGTTTTATTGTTTTCATACATTTATTTAAACATATGCTTTTCTAGAAAAAAATTGTGATTACATTTATACAGAAATATGAATTACACTACATATTCTCTCTCTCTCTCTCTCTCTCTCTCTCTCTCTCTCTCTCTCTCTCTCTCTCTCTTGATAACATTTATTGAGTAAGCCCCTGGTACATTTCATCAAACTGGATCCCAGGACAACCCTATGAGGTAGTAGTATTGTAAGCCCCATGGTACAGATAAGGAACACAGGGCTTAGAGAGGTGAAGTGACTTGCCCAAGGTCACACAGCAAGTGCATGACAACTCTTGGATTTGAAGCCAGATCTGTCTCATAGCTAGCCGTGACACTTGAGTGCCTCCTAAAAGCCTACATCACAGAGCTGTTGGAGGACGCTGTGGAGAACCGTCTGTGAAAAGGTCCAACAGATAAACGCCGAAGAGTTTATGGCAGGCCTCCTGAAGAGCAGCTGACTGGAGCCCACCAGAGGCAGCCTGGAGGTAGAGTGGGCAGGACTGCCCTGTCTTCTTTTCCAGGGAGCCCAACTACCAGCCTAGACCAGCGGGATCTGGGCTGCTGAGGCTTCAGCCATTTCTCTGTTGCCATGGCTCTGCCCAGGAACCGTGGGCGGCCCTGCCCCTGACCCCAGAATGTTGCAGGGCTTTCCAGCAGGAGAGGGGACACAGGAAGGCGGCCATGGGCCAAGGTTTATGAATGACATTCAGAAGGATTTCTGCCAGTGACTCGATGGCTCGCTTCCACTGGAAAGGATCTCCAGTCTGCCCCCAGGGAGCCTGGACCCAAACATGAGCATCAGGCCTGCCCAGGAAATGGACACCCCAGGTCCGTCACTCTGAGGCCTGGATGTAGACGGGCACAGCGAGCATGGCACATGGGCCCTTGGTCCCGGCCTGCAGCTCCGCCAGAGCCAGGTTGGAGCCCAGCCCCTGAGCGTGTCCAGGTACCACCAGCTCAGATTCCGCCCCACCCCCCCACACCACCCACGACAATGGACAGCACTGCGTCCGGCTCTGCAAAGGGCGGCTTGCCTGGGACCGCCTCGGGCACCAGGCCAGCCCCTGCGTCCTTCAGCTCCTCCAGCCCCAGGGGGTCAGGCAAGGGGGTCACCACCTTGCGCCCACCACTGCTGCCACTGCGTGGGGCTGCCCTCCTCTGGGGGGCGGGTGGGGCGCCGGGTTTGCAGGTCCTTGTCCTTTTGGTGGCTGAGACAACAGCGGCGATCTTTGAGGTATTTGTGGCGGAAAAAGCCCTTGGCGCAGCCAGCCCAGCGGAACTTGTAGTTGCCCGTGTGGGCGCGCTGGTGCTCGGCGAGGTGGGCACAGCGGCTGAAGGACTTGCTGCACAGGGCACATTTGTGGAGCTTCATGCCGGAGTGGGAGAGGATGTGGGCCTTCAGCTTGTCCGGCCGGTTGAACTCCTTACCGCAGCCTGGGTGCGTCGATAAAGGGCATTTGCATTTCTTGAAGGGCTGGTGGATCAACATGTGTCTCTTCAGTTTGTCCTTGCGGTTGAATGCAGACTCTCACACTGAGCATTTGTAGGGCTTCTCGCCTGAGTGGATGTGAGCGTACAGTCCGAGGTAATGCTCCTGCCGGGAGGACTTCTTGGACACCTGGCACTTGAACGTGTCCCCGCTGCCGTGGGTGGGCAGATGACGCAGCAAGTAGCATTCACAAGGAAACACCTTCTAGCAGTGTAGGCAGGGGAAGTTGTGAGTGTTGGTCTGCAGGTGATGCTCCAGGGCCTCTGTGGTGGGTATTTGATGATACATTTCACACACTTGTCGATGGCACTGCCCTTCTTGGGGCTGTGCTGTGACAGGAGGCTGTGGGAGTACTGGTGCACGCCCAGGTGGTACAACGAGGGGAAGTCCTTGCCGCAGAGGTGGCAGGGGTAACTCAGCTCCTCCTGGTGGCTCTTGATGTGCTCCAGAAATGTGTCGAATTTTGGGAAACAGCTTTTGACCACACGCTTGTACACCTGCTTGTTCCTATGCTGGGTCATGTGAGACTTGAGCTGGAAAGAGGTGCTGAACTTGCTGGGGCAGAACTGGCACAAGCAGGAGCTATAGATGAGGACTACATGCTTGGGTTCCGGCTTGGCCCCCTCGCCCTTGCAGACTGTGGGCAAGGCCTGGGGCTGTGGCGCGCTCGGCAGGGGCTGGCCCAACCCTGTGTTTTCCTCATCCTCCTGCCTACTGAGGTTCAGGGCCAAGACCTGTACGGTCACAGAGTTTCCAGACATGGTGCCAACACTGTGTCCTGGAGGCCATATCTTGTGGGTCTGCATGTGTTTCCTAACATTAGACTTCTGGGCAAAGGCACGGCCACATGTAATTCATTGGAAGGGCGTCTCATGGGTGTGGCTTCAGATGTGCTGCTGCAGGTCGAAGTTTTTGGTGAATGATTTGTCACAGTATGGGCACTTGAGTTTCTGAGCCTTTGGTTTCCCTGCAGCTTCCGGGAGTCCCCTGGCACCTTTAGCCCGTGGGGTCTTCAGCATTGGTGGAGAGTCAAAGGTGACCACAGTGCCTCTGGTGGTGCTGGTCATGGGGCAGCAGGGTTTGGTCCTTTGGGTTTGAATCCCTGTTTGCCAGGGCTGTAGGGGTGGGGTATACTGGAGCCTCCACACACTGGTTTGGCACCTCCAGGGGTGGGTAGGTCTGCATCCCCAGCACCTGGATCTCCACCCTTCCACTCCCAGCCAGGGGTGCAGTAGCACTGTACACCTTCACTGCACCGTTCCCACCAGGATTGGGATGTGCAGGGGGGCCCAGGCCCTGGGGTGGAGGTAGCGAGGGCTGAGGTGGTGATGGTGGGGGCAGTGGTGGAGGAGGCAGAGGAGGGGGTGGAGGCTGGGTGAGGTAGCTGGGCACAGAATGTATGTTCAGGCTGCTCTGCACAGGTCGGGGGCCCTAGGGCATAGGCTGGTCCAGGGATGTGAAGGCTGAAATGGCAAACATGTGTTTGTGTGTGTTTAACATGGAAAGTTTCTTTTTATATGTTCTTTAATAAGACAGATGATCTTACCATTTCTTTCTTCTTTATCAAATGTTGAAAGACATTTAAGAAATTTCTAATATGAAATCCTCCTTTTATGCCTGGGATAAGATCAACTGGATCATTTATTATCTTTATTATTCACTCCTGGCTTGGGTTAGATAATCATTTATCTGGATTGTCTTTTGGATTTTCTACCCAGTATTATCTGTTAATCATTCTTATCTAGTATTACAATAATGAACAATTCTTCTCTTTAGAGCTTCACTTTCTGATCACCCTACAACCCAACTTATTCCATCTCTGGGTTTGAGTTAGTCTTTCATAAGTCCCATTTTAAGAGTCTAAGGATTTATTAAAACACACTCCATTTTCATCGTTCTGATCCTACACCTGGGAAACTAAAAATTAAGGCAATTCCTAGCTGTTGAACATTGTAGTCCAAGCAAGAGACCTGTGCTTAGAGTGGCCAAAGACCAGAGCAGAAATTGAATGGCATTTGAGGAGTGAATAACAAATTGAATATATTTTGTTTTAGTTGCATCAGGGCAACAGGGATAAGTAGAGAGATAACACTTTAGCTGAAATGTTTATTTGAGGACAAAGGCTTGATTCTGTCACCGAGAAAACAAAATAACTGAATGACTCATATTCTGATACTACATTGGCTGAGTTCATTGGAGGTGTTACTTTGTGCCTTTATTGCTTAACTGATAAAAAAATAGCTAACCTTATTGAGCACATTCAAATATTCAGGCAGTACTAAAATCCTTTTATAAGCATTTACTTATTTAATTATTTAAACACATTTCATGGATGTTGAAGTTGAGGCACAGAAGGTTAAGAAAGTGCCTAAAGTCTTTCAATTAGCATGTAGTAGAGCTGGAATTGAAATTGAAGTATAGTGTCTCCAGAGCCCGTGGTGGTTTACAGTTTAATAATTGACAACCAGAGTGATTTTTCCAGATTTATTAACATAGATTTATTGAGGTATAATTGACAACAATTATACATATTTATGGTATGCAATGTGATGTTTTGAAATACATACACATTAGGAAATGATTATTATAATCAAACTTATTAACATTTCCATCACAATAGCTTTATTTTGTGATGAGAATATTTAAGGTCTTAGCAAATTTCAAGTATACAATATGGTGTTATTAACTCTAGTTGCTATTCCATACATTGTATCTCCAGAACTTACTCATTCTAGATTACTGAAACTGTATACCCTTTGACTGATATCTCCCAATTTCCCCTACCCCCCAACCCCCTGGCAACCATCTGTTCTCTGCTTTTATGAGTTTTACTTTTTATATTCCACATATAAGTGAGATCACACAGTATTTGTCTTTCTGTGCCTGGCTTATTTTACCTGACATAATGTCCTCCAGGTTCATAGTGATGTTGCAGATCATAGGATTTTCTTCATTTTAAAGGCTGAGTAATTCCCTCCTCTCTCTCTTTCTCTCTCTCTATTATATATATATATTATATATATATAGTGTGTGTGTGTATATATATATAGAGAGAGAGTGTATATATATATACACACACACACACAAAACATACATATATCCTGCATTTTCTTTATCCATTCATCTATTGGTGGACACTTAGGCTGATTCTATATCTTGGTTCTTGTGAATAATGCTGCAGTGAATATGGGAGTGCAGATATCTTTTCAACAAGCTAATTTCATTTCCTTGTATACTCAGAACTTGGATTGCTGGATTATGTGGTAATTCTATTTTTAATTTTTTAAAATCTTCATAGTATTTTGCATAATGACTATACCAAGTTGTATTCCTACCAATAGTATGCAAGGATTCCCTTTTCTCCACATACTTGCCAAAGCTTGTTATCTTTTGTCTTTTTGATAATAGCCATTCTAACAGGTGTGAAGTGTTATCTCATTGTGGTTCTGATTTGCTTTCCCTGATGACTAGTGATGTTGAGCACTTTTTCATGACAAGCACACATTGTGTAACAACATTTTGGTCAATGACAAACTGATGCAAGGTGGTCCCATATGATTATAATGAACCTGAAAAATTCTTATTTCCTAGTGATGTCATAATGCAATGCATTACTCATGTTTGTGGTGATGCTGGTGTAAACAAACTACTGTGCTGCCAGTCATATAAAATTATGTCACAGATGCTGAGGGTGGTGGCTCATGCTTTTAATCCTAGCACTTTGGTAGGTTAAGATGGGAGTATTGCTTGATCCCAGGAATTTGAGACCAGCCTAGGCAATATAGTGAGTCCCCCATCTCTACAAAAATTACAAAATTAGCCAGGCATGGTGGGAATGCCACAGACAGACACTCAATGCCAGTCAGTGTAGAAAGCTGGGAGAGGGTGTGTACCCCAAAAAGCCACAGGGGTGGAGCTACCCAAGACCATGGGAGCCCACCTGTTACATCAGTGTGACATGGAGTCAAAGGAGATCATTTTGGACTTCGTGACCTGGATATGAGACATGGAGTCAAAGGAGGTCATTTTGGAACTTTAAAATATGACTTCCTTGTTGGATTTGACTTAGCCCTTTTCTGCCTTATAGACCTTTCTTTGGCCTGTTGCCCTTTCATTTTGGCCAATTTCTTCCATTTGGAATGGGTGTGTTTACCCAATGCCTTTACCCGCCTTGTATCTAAGAAGTAACTAACTTGCTATTGATTTTACAGGCAGGCTCATAGGTGAAAGGGACTTGCCTTGTCTCAGATAAGACTTTGGGCTTGGACTTTTGGGTTAGTGCTAGAGTGAGTTAAGACTTTGGAGGACTGTTGGAAGGGCATGACTGTGTTTTGAAATGTGAGGACATGAGATTTGAGAGGGGCCAGGGACAGAATAATATAGTTCGGCTGTGTCCACACCCAAACCTCAACTTGAATTGTAATTTGAATTTTAATCCCCGTGTGTTGGAGTGGGATCTTGGGGAAGGTGATTAGATCAAGGGAGTGGTTCCTCCATGCTGTCCTTGTGATAGTGAGTGAGCTCTCACAAGATTTGATGGCTTTACTAAGGGGCTTTTCCCTGCCTTCACTTGACACTTCTCCTTGCTGCTGTCATGTGAAGAAGGGCGTGTTTGCTTTCCCTTTTGACATGATTGTAAGTTACCTGAGACCTTCCCAGCCATGCTGAACTATGAGTCCATTAAACTTCTTCCTTTTCTAAATTATCCAGTCTTGGGTATGTCTTTATTAGCAGTGTGAGAATGGATTAATACAGACTCTATCTCAAATATGAAAAAAAAGTGTAGCACATATAATTGTTTATAGTACATACTACTTGATAATATGAACAAATGATTATTTTACTGGTTTATATATTTACTACACTATTTATCATTAATTTAGAGTGCACTCCTTCTACTTATTTTTAAAAAAGTTAACTGTAAAACAGCCTTAGGCAGGTCCTTCAGGAAATATTCCAGAAGAAGGCATTGTTATCATAGGAGATGACAGCTCTATGGCTGTTACTACCCCTGAAGACGTTCCAGTGGGATAAGACATGGAGAAGGAAGACAGTGATGTTGATGATCCTGACCCTTGTGTAGGCTTAGGCTAATGAGTGCGTTTATGTCTTAGTTTTTTAACAAAAATGTTTTAAAAGCAAAAAATAAAATACAAATTTTAAAATAGAAAATGCTTATAGTATCAGGATATTAAAAAAGAAAATATTTTATGCAATTAATTGTACAGTGTTTCTCTGTTTTAAGCTAAATGTATTACAAAAGAGACAAAAAAGTAAAAAATTTTAGAAGTTTATAAAGTAAAAAGTTACAGTAAACTAAGGTTAATTTATTATTTAAGAAAGAATAACAATTTTGTATAACTTTAGTGTAGCCTAGTGCCGTGTTTATAAAGTATACAGTACAGTAATGCCTTAGGCTTTCACATTCACTCACCACTGACTCACTGAATCACTGACTCACTGAAAGCAACTTCCAGTCCTGCAACCACCATTCATGATAAGTGCCCTATATATGTATAACATTTTTCATTTTTTATACATTTTTACAGTACCTTTATATGTTTAGATACACAAATACTTATTATTGTGTTCAATTGTCTGCAGTATTCAGTACAGTAACATGTTGTACATGTTTTTAGCCTAGGGGCAATAGACTATACCGTATAGTTTAAGTGTGTGGTGGGCTATACCATCTGGGTTTGTGTAAGTACACTCTATGATGTTCAAACAACTACAAAATCACCTAAAGACACATTTCTCAGAATATATTCCTGTTATTAAGTCACGCATGACTATACCTGTTGACCATTTATATGTTGATATGATTTGGCTCCGTGTCCCCACCCAAATCTCATCTCAAATTGTAATCCCCATAATCCTCATGTGTCGAGAGAGAGACTTGGTGGGAGGTGACTGGATCATGGGGGCAGCTTCCTCCATTCTGTTCTCCTGATAGTGAGTGAGTTCTCATGAGATCTGATGGTTTCATAAATGTTTGACAGTTCTTCCTTGACACGCTCTCTTTCCTGTTGTCTTGTGAAGAAGGTTCTTGCTTGTTCTTCACCTTCCTCCATGATTATAAGTTTCCCGAGGCCTCCCCAAGCATGTGGAACTATGAGTCAATGAAACCTCTGCCCTTTATATATTACCCAGTCTCTGGTACTTCTTTATAGCAGTGTGAGAAGGGACTAATACACATGTCTTCTTTTGAAAAATATCCATTCAGATCCTTTGACTATTTTCTAATAGGGTTGTTTGTTTCCTTGTGATTGAGTGAATTCCTTATACATTTTGGATCTTAACTCTTTTTCAGATGTATGCTTTGTATATATTTTCTCTCATTCTATAGGTTGTTCCTTGGCTGTATAGAGTTTTTTTTTTTGTTTGTTTGTTTGTTTTTTTAATTTGATGCAGTCCCATTTGTCTATTTTTGTTTTTGTTGTCTGTGCTTTTGGGGATATGTCTAAGAATTTATTGCTTCCTCCAGTATCAAGAAGCTTTTTACCTATGTTTTCTCTAGTATTTTGCAGTTTCAGTTTCTTATGTATAAATTATTAATCTATTTTGAGTTGGTTTTTATATGTATAGGGTGATATAAGGGTCTAATTTCATTCTTCCACACTCAGAGAATCAGTTTTCCAAACAACATTTTTTGAAGAGAATGTCTTTTCCCCATTGTTTGTTCTTGGCACTTTCTGCAAGGATCAACTGACAATAAATATGTGCATTTATTTCTGGGCTTTCTGTTCTGGTCCATTGGTTTATATGTCTGTTTTTATGCTGGTATCATGATGCTTTTGATGGCTGTTGTTTTGTAGCATATTTTGAAATCAGGTGATGTGATACCTCCAGCTTTGTTCTTTTTGCTCAAGATGCCTTTGGTTATTTGGGGTCTTTTGTGATACCATAGAAACTTTGCGATTTTTTTTTTCTTATTTCTGTGAAAATTCCATTGGAATTTTGAGAAAGATTGTATTGGATTTGTGGATCAAGTTGGAAAATATGCATATTTTTGACAATATTAATTCTTCCAATTCATAAACATGTGATATCTTTTTATTTGTTCTCAATGTTCTCAAATGTTTTCATCAGTTGTATAGTGTTTAATATATAGATACTAATATTTTATCTCATTGGTTATTTCTGTGTATTTTATTTTCATGCTATTGTAAATGGGATCATTTCCTTAATTTCATTTTTTGGGATAGTTTGTTGTTAGAGTGTACAAACATAATTGATTTTTCTATGTGAATTTGGTATCCTGAAAATGTACTAAATTTATTAGTTCTAATATTTTTTGGTAGAGTTTTTAAGAAAATGTCACCTGCAAGGAGAGACAGTTCTAATTTTATTTTCTGATTGAATGTCTTTTAAATTTTGTTATTACTTGTTCTTGCCTAATTGCTGTGACTAAAGCTTCCAGAAGTATATTGAATAGAAGTGGCAAGAGTGGTCATCCTTTTCTTATTCCTGATATTAGAGGAAAGCTTTTCACCATTGGTTGTGATGTAGCTGTATTTGAGGTACATTTCTTCTATACCAAACTTGTTGAGAGTTTTTATTATAAAAGTATTTTAAAACATTGTCTAAAGATCAGAGTTTAAGGAAGAAGCATAAAGATTATGTTTAATGAGTCGTAACTTGATTATTACAAGTTATTAGATGAAATATCTGATTTAAAAATGGTATAATGTAAATAAACCTCTGGCAGTTAGCTTCTTGCTATTTTTAACAATTTGGACTGAAGTATTAAAACTAAATTCAAGCCCATGAAACTGCTTATTTTTAATAAATTCATTGAATCAATCATTTACAAGTATAGTAGTAAGCATTCTTCACAATGTAATTATCCTTCAGTTACTGGTGACTGCATTAATTATAATTTAACAGAAAATAATTGACTAAGCCTAGAAAACCTAAAAAATGGTTTATTTTCTGCACACACACACAAACACACACACAATGTCTCTCCTTTCTTTTACTCTTCTCTGCCTTTTAATATATTTAGAGCCACTACTGAGAGAAAATAAGTAAACAGAACAATAGATGTCTTCCATTGCACTATGTATCACTGCCAAGTTTGTCAGCATTCTTAATTAATTTGCTTAGTTGATAAATTATTTTTTGTGTTTGTTTTATTTCTATTTAATGGGAAAATTATTTAAAATATAACCGTGTATTTGGTCTAAGGGAAGGGTGATAAAAACCCACTACAATGATCCTTTACCCCTTTTAGAGTTAGAGATGTTCATTTCCAGCACTCAGTAAATAATAGGAAGCAATGTCAGGAGATGCATAAACAGAATTTCTTCCATTTTTTTTTTATGAGCCGGCTCAGTACACCATAAGAGCAAACACCCATGTTTGCCTCAATCATATTTTTGTAAATAATCACTGAGATAATATGTGTAATATATACATTTTATATTTACAATATTGAGTTATTGAGTTCTAAACATTTGTACAGTGCATTTTATTAGCATTGTTATTAAGGATGGGGAATATGCAATGAATTCCTTTTAGTGTACATTAACCTGGTAGTAGATTTATTCTAATCAAGGTGATTATAAGTGAGCTACATAGTTTGATTTCTTTTTAAAATTTAAATGTTGAGACAGTTTTCAGATGTGGACTTATTTTTTGATTTGGAATAACTTACACATTCTAAACCAGAGGCGTTTTTTGGTGTAAGAGGTTAAAAGAATATATATTACATCCTCAAAAGTAATTAACATTATAGAAATAGTAGACTTTTAAAATTAAAATTTAATTCCCGTATTTGCTGGATTTTTGCCAACTTGCAATGTTATGACTTTTTAAATGTGTGTTTTACTTACTTTATATATTGTCTGACTCTTTACATCTATATGTTGATATAGATGCAATTAGATATACAAAATTTCATGGAAGTGAATAGTTTGACAGCTGACTTATCTGAGTGTATTTTGTATATGATATAATAGTAGTAGTATTTTAACTATCATTTGCTGATGTGTGTCAGTCACTGGGGAGGAGTTTACATGTTTTAACTTGTTTAATGCTAACAACCATCTTGATAGACATGAAATTTTCTCCATTTCAGAAATGGGGAAACTGAGTTGATATGGCTTGGTTGTGTCCCCACCCAAATCTCAGCTTGAATTGTATCTCCCAGAATTCCCACTGTTGTGGGAAGGACCCAAGGGTAGGCAGTTGAATCATGGGGGCTTGTTTTTCCTTGCTATTCTTGTGATAGTGAATAAATGTCATGAGATCTGATGTGTTTATCAGGGGTTTCTGTTTTTGCTTCTTCCTCATTTTCTCTTGTTGCCACCATGTAAGAAGTGCCTTTCACCTCCCACCATGGTTCTGAGGCCTCCCCAATGGAACTGTCCGTCCAATTAAACCTCTTTTTTCTTCCCAGTCCCAGGTATGTCTTTATCAACAGCATGAAAATAAACTAATACAGTAAATTGGTACCAGTCATGTTGGGCATTGCTGAAAAGATACCTGAAAATATAGAACTGACTTTTGAACTGGGTGACAGGCAGAGTTTGGAACGTTTGGAGGGCTCAGAAAAAGTCAGGAAAATGTGGAAATGTTTGGAACTTCCTAGAGACTTGTTGAATGGCTTTGCCCAAAATGCTGACAGTGATATAGACAATAAGGTCCAGGCTGAGATGGTCTTAGACAGAGATGAGCAACATGTTGAGAACTGGAGTAAAGTGACTCTTGTTATGTTTTAACAAAGAGACTGGTGGCATTTTGCCTCTGCCCTAGAGATTTGTGGAACTTTGAACTTGAGAGAGATGATTTAGGGTATCTCGTGGAAGAAATTTCTAAACATCAAAGCATTCAAGAGGTGACTTGGGTACTATAAAAGGCATTCAGTTTTATAAAGGAAGCAGAGCAGAAAAGTTTGGAACGTTTGTAGCCTGACTATGCAATGGAAAAGAAAAGCCCATTTTCTAGGGAGAAATTCAAGCTGGCTGCAGAAATTTGCATAAGTAGCAAGGAGCCTAATGTTAATTCCCAACACCATGGGGAAAATGTCTCCAGTCCATGCCAGAGACCCTCACAGCAGCCTCTCCCATCACAGGCCCAGAGGTCCAGGAGGTAAAAATGGTTTAGTGGGCTGGACCCAGTGCAGACTAGGGACTTGGTGTCCTGTGTCTCAGCTGCTCCAGCCATAGCTGAAAGGAGACAATGTACAGCTTGGACTGTGGCTTCAGAGGGTGGAAGCCCCAAGTCTTGGCAGCTTGCACATGGTGTTGAGCCTGTGGGTATACAGAAGTCAAGAACTGAGGTTTGGGGACCTCTGCCTGGATTTCAGAAGATGTATGAAAATGCCTGAATGCCAGGCAAAAGTTTGCTGCAGGGGCAGGTACTTCATGGAGAACCTCTGCTAAGGCAGTGTGGAAGGGAAATGTGAGGTCAGAGTCCCCACACAGAGTCCCTACTGGGTCACTGCCTAGTGGAGCTGTGAAAAGAGGGCCACCATCTCCAGATCCCAGAATGGTAGATCTGCAGATAGCTTGCACTGTGTAACTGAAAAAGCCATAGACACTCAATGCCAGCTCATAAAAACAGTTGGGAGGGAGGCTGTACCCTGCAAAGCCACAAGGGCAGAGCTGCCAAGACCATGAGAACCCACGTCTTGAGTCATTGTGACCTGGATGTGAGAGTTGGAGTCAAAAGAGATCATTTTGGACCTTTAAAATTTGACTGCCCTGCTGGATTTTGGATTTGCATGGGCCCTGTAACCCCTTTGTGTTGGCGAATTTATCCCATTTGGAATGGCAATATTTACCCAATACCTGTACCCCCACTGTATCTAGGAAGTAACTAGCTTGCTTTTGATTTTACAGGCTCCTAGGCAGAAAGGACTTGCCTTGTCTCAGATGAGACTTTAGGCTGTGGACTTTTGGATTGATGCTGAACTGAGTTAAGACTTTGGGGAATTGTTAGGAAGGCATGGTTTGTTTGGAAATGTGAGGACATGAGATTTGGAGGAGGCAGGGGTGGAAGGATATGGTTTGGCTGTGTCCCCACCTGAATCTCAACTTGAATTGCATTTCGCAGAATTCCCATGTGTTGTGGGAAGAACCTAGTGGGAAGGTAATCAATCATGGAGGCTGGTCTTTCCCTTGCTGTTCTCATGATAGTGAATAAGTATCATGAGATCTGATGGGTTTATCAGGGATTTCTGCTTTTGCGTCTCCCATTTTCTCTTGCCACCACTATGTAAGAAATGCCTTTAATCTCCCACCATGATTCTGAGGCCTCCCAAGCCATGTGGAAGTGTAAGTCCAATTAAACCTCCTTTTCTTCCCAGTCTTGGGTATGTCTTTATCAGCAGCATGAAAACCAACTAATACATGAGTGCACAGAGTTTATATCCAAGTTTGTACAACCAATAAAAGGCAGAAGCAGGATGAAGACTTTAGCTTTCCGATATCAGAGCAAACTGCTCTGGATTTCTAACAATGTTCTCTTGCCTCATATAACAAAATTGGGCGATATGTAATCTATCTTCAGGTTGTAGCCTCTTGCTTAGACATTATTCCATGTATTCTCAATCATAGAATTCATATGACCAAACAATATTAAGGTAAAACTATAAGCACTGAGTACCACCTGACAATATTGGGTTTGAAAAGGATGTCATGAAATGCAGGTTTGTCTTTATCAGAATTTAAGTAGCCTGTTCAATTCACTCTAAATAGGAGATTAGGCAATGGAGCTTTTGGTGACTAAACATCCATGTTCTTAATATGTTTATTTAACACAATATTAAATCAGTTTTGAAAAGGTACAGGTGTGTTTGGGTAGCTTTTCTAAGTAGTGAATTTGCAACGTTAGCAAAAACGTTTCTGCACTTGGATTTAGACAGCGATAACAAACTTTCTCAGCCTAAGAAAAAGCTGGAACTCCAACTTAAAACTTTTCTCTGTGATTTCAAAGTGTTTTAACTCTAAGTAGCCTGGGAGAAGCTCACAACAATGAATAAATCTGTTTATATAAGTGCTGAAAAACATTTCCTTTTAATAGAAATAGTTGCTCAGTAAATAATGTTAAAGCAAAGAAGCTACAGTATAGGAAATAACTTATTTGTGGATTCTGACTGTTATCCCTAAGTTTAACATGATTCTGCTGTTTTGAATCCTGTTCATCCTTTTTTCCAATACAAACTATTAGCTCTGATTTCAATTCCTCTGTGAACATGAAGACTGTTCCTAACACAGGCTCTTTGTATTTGCTGTTCTTTCTGCTTGAAAAGCTCTTCTGTCTGTTCCATCAGTGTATGGCTGGCTCCTTCTTGTCATTCTGATCTTAGTTCATATGTCACCTTTCAGTCAGTTCTCCCAACTGTTCATCTAAACCAGTCACCCAGTCACATACTACAACATTGCTCTATTTTATTTTTCTCTGAGGTCTCATTACTTTATATATTTTTGTTTGCATTGATTGATTAATATATGCAGTGTTTTTCTCCTTAACTGCGTTTAAGCTCCATACGAGCAAATATCTTTTCTCTTTGCTCACCTCTGTCTTATCAGAATCAGTCATAGCACCTGTTAAATATTAGGTTTTCAACTACTAGTAGATAAATCACTTTTTGATTTAAGACTTGAGAGTGCCAGTTTTTGTATGTAATATGAACAAGAGAGCAGTAAGATTATTTGTCATTTATTTTGCAACACTAATGTTTAGCCAGAATTGACAAAGGGGTCCTACGTATGATACCCGTGGCCTAGCCTAAGAAGTAAATGATTTAAATTATGCAGTTTGAACATACATGATTTAAAAAATTACATTACAAAAACCTACACCGACATATGTCTTTTAAAAACTTATTTCAATTGTATATATGATAAGGAAAATTGCTCCTGAGTGAAATTGCCGGGTCAATGGTGAAATAGCAACTGTAGCAATCTAAGTATATAATATTATATATATAAATATATACACACAATATAATTTCTATTTTTTTCTTGTGATAAAGTACACATGTAACATTAAATTTACCGTCTTAACCGTTTTTAGTGCAGATTCTAGTGGTGTTCATTATATTCACCTTGTTGTGCGCCCTATCTCCAGAGCTTTTCACCTTGTAAAGCTAAAACTTCATACCCTCATAGGAGTTGTTGTTTCTACAACAACTCTTCATTTGCTTATTCTCCAGTTCCTGGCAGCCTTATTCTACTTTCTGTTTCTATGAATCTGACTACTCTAAGTACCTCATCTAAGTGGAATCAAACAATGTTGCTTTGTTTTGTGACTGGCTTATTTTACTTAATATCCTCAAGGATTGTCCATGTAGCATCTACCAAAATTTCCTTCATTTTTGAGGCTGAATAATATTGCACTGTATGTATATACTACATTTTGTTTATCCATTCATTTATTAACAGACACTTGGGTTGCTTCTATCTTTTGGTCTTTGTGAATGATGCTACTATGGACATAGATGTACAAATATTTCTTTGAGAGCATGCTTTCAGTCTTTTGGATATATGCCTGTTAGTGGGATTGCTATATTTTTAGTTTTAGTTTTTTTTAGGAACCACCATACTTTTTTCATAGTAGCTGCACCATTTGACATTTCCACCAACAGCGCACAAGTGTTCCAATTTCTCTGCATCCAAGTCAATGCTGCTTATTTGCTGATATTTTAATAGTAACCATTCTGATGGGTGGGAGGAGTAGCAGTTACATACTGAAATATATCATCAAACAAATGTCTCTTAGTAGAACCTGGAAATTATACTAGAGTTGTTGTAGGAGGTATGGACAATTGTGGGACATGAAGCTTTGAACATGGCCAGTTTCTATACCTGCCCAATATGGATCTCATTTCTTTGCACTTGAGCTGCAAGAACTTCTGCAGGAAAAAATACCAGACACTGGCCTGTTAGCAGTGTGGCTTCTGTTCTTCTAAGTAGACTGATGCCATGTCTTGCCTGTAGTAGTCTCAAGAATCAGTGTTTAGATGAGCCTAAGAAGACTCCAGATGGGGATCACAAAACTCTAATACTGTGTGGTGCTAGATCATGACTAAATGCTTTGTTTTCTCTTGACATTTTAAATATAGTCTGCAGGAATGTTGTATGCTTTTGATTTTCTCTTTATGAAATGGTAATAATGATATATTTCCCATTAAAGCTTTAAATATTCATTAATAACTTTTGGGGTTGCTTAAATGTATAACTGACTTTATCTCAGAATGTATTTTGTGTGTATAATGCTTATGTTCTCTCATTTTGTAATTTTAAAAAAAGGAAAAGAGCAAAAACACATTAAGTGCATATTTGCACATTTAGAATGGAGTACTTCTTATGGTTTTTATATTAGTACATATACTAATATATTTTTGGTATTATTAGTATATTAGTATTTAAGCATATCCTTCTGCAAATATCTAAATTAGTAGCAGTGCTTCAAATATCCCAACCAGCATACAATTTATACAAGGAATATGAATATAAAACTGGAGTTGATTCTAAAACTCACTAGATGAAATAGACTGTATAATTTTCTGAAGAGTACATGATTTTTCTTCATTTTAGAGTCCCTTTTCAGCTCCTGAAAAGTTAGCTGTTTCTGATATAGTTATTAGATATAGCCCTAACAGTAGTTATTAATGATATCAACTCATACAGTGTTATATCACACAGCATAGAAAATGATAGCATTATGGGTTATATTTTTACTGTACCTACTCCTCAGGATAGATCATGTCATGACTGAATAAAACTCCAAAACAGAACAACAAAAAAACCTAATGTCCCACACAAGACCAAAGAGGAATGATTTTTGATGGAAATAAGAATGTTAGTATATTGATTTAGGGTATGGTCAGCAGGCAGATTACTTAATAAACCTTGTACATTTGCTTCCAAAGTGTCAAACGAGTATGTAATGGACTTTATACATTTCCTTCAAAATATCAAAGGCCTCAACAGAGCCTATGTGGTGTTGGTTGAAGTTTTACATTTCTTAGTGGGTGTCAGATTCATACTGTATCCATTCCTAAGACAAATCTTTTTTAAGTTTAATTTTTATTTCACTCTGTCACCCAAGCTAGAGCACAGTGATATAATCATGGTTCACTGCGGGCCCTAAGGAATCCTCCCACCTCAGCCACCAAAGTAGCTGGGACCATAGGCCCATGCCACCACACCCAGATCATTTTGTTTACTTTTTGTAGAGATGAGGTCTCACTCTGTTTCCCAGGCTGGTCTCAAACGTCTGGGCTTAAGAGATTGTCCCACCTTAGTTAGTCTCCCAAAGTGCTGGGATTACAGGTATGAACCACCGTGCCTGGCCCCTAGTGCAAACTTAATGTTAGATATCATTTACATCTATCAGGTCAAAAAAAATTTCAAAGTCCAATACTAGTGAAACCCTTCACAATATTAATATACAACTTATTGGTTATCTATTGTGTTAAAGCTATGGATAAGCATCTTATTTGGCTCCCACAACAACCTTGAAAGTTAAGTATGCTCATCTCCATCACACAGGTGATAGTAATGAAGCACAGACAAGATAAGCAACAACTTACCTAAAATCAAACAGTTAGTGGCAGGGCTCTGCATGTTTCCGAAATCTGGGCAATACCATATCTACATGTTTTTTTAAAACCAAAATAGCAAAATTTTATATTACTCTTGGTTAATATTCTTAAGATATGAGCAATAGTAGGGCAATAAGGTTAAATTAACTGCTGTTATCACTGAGATGGAATAAAACAAAATAAATAAAAATTTTCAAGCAATGTCAATGAATAGTATACGTTAAAAAAAAACAAAAAACAAAAAACAAAAAACAAAAAACCCAGTAGAACACAAAATAATAAAAACAAGCAGATTATAGCCCTGACTACTTCAACCCAAGGCATATCAGTTATCTACTGTCATGAAAATGCTGCATTAAAACCTACCCCAAAACTCTGTGCCTTAAAACAGCCACCGTTTATTCAGCTCACAAGTGTATAGGTTGGCTGGGCTCAGTCCTGCTGCTGTAGAACTGGCTCAGATGATCTTGGCTGGGCTTATTCCGCAGTCTGTGATCAGTTTGTGAGTTGGCTGGGGCTGCCTGGTCTGGAATAGCTTTGGCTGGGATGACTCATATGTCCTAGGTTATGTACTCATATCTGCTCCATGTGACCTCCTAACTTCTTGCTGGCTAGCCTGACATGTTCTTCTGGCAGAGGCAGGGATCTAATGGAGAAAGGCCTGGGATTAGAACTGGAACCCTATTCTTTCTGTATGAGTCTGTTCACCAAAGCAAGTCACAAGGCTAGCCCTGACACAGAGGGTGAAGAAATAGATTCCACTTCTTTTTAAGATAACTTGAAAATTTATATTGCGAAAGGTGTAGATACAGGGAAATGTGCATGAAAAATTGAACACATTTTAAAATAACTGGGGCCATTTTACCTCTACAAATTAACCAACATTGTGAATTCTGTGTTCATTATCCTCTTACTTTCCTTTTATAAAATTTATTGTATTTATAAGTGTTCCTAAAAGTATATTTTAAATTTTAGTTGTTTTGAATTTACAAAGAAATGATAGTACTAGATGTAATCTTTTGGGACTTACTTTTTCATGTAACACTTAATTACTAAGAATCATTCACATTATTGTGTGCTGCTATTGTTTATTTGTTTGGCTATCTGTATAACATTCTGTTGAATGTATTACCATGGAGTCTTACATTTTCTTGTTGATGGATATTTGGATTTCTTACAGGTTTTTCCATGGTGAACAGCACTGCCATGTGCATGTTCCCTAATGCACATACACAATAGTTTCTACCGGGTATGTGCCATACACTGGAATATATCAGTTGTAGAGTATTATATGAATATTTAATCTTACTTCCAAAGTAGCTAAACCAATTTCCCCTCCTAACATCAATTAATGAAATATTTTTTGACTCTACATCCTAGTACTTGTCCTAATTTGGTTTAGTTTTGCCATTCAACTATTTTAAAAGTACTTTCTCATTGTGCTCTTATTTATCACTGAATATGTTGGATTGAAGAATCCTCAGTCATTTGGTCATTTCTTGGATTATTGATCATTCATGTTTCTCTTTTGTGAAGAGCCTGTTCATGTCCTTTGCCCTTTTTAAAACTCTATTTTTTGTGCTTTTCCTTTTATTTGGAGGAACATTTTATTTATACTTTTTGTTACCAATATTTCAAGTAGTTTCTCTCAGTTGGTAATTTGTCTTTTTGTTTTATTTAAAGTGCTTTTGACAGTCAGAATGTGAAATTAACTTGGGCATGAGATTACTGGGAGTCAAAGAGTAAGTCAGACATGTGCATGCTGGCCTCTTCTCCACACATGTCCTAGGTTATGTACTGCCATTTGAGGAAATGGATGAGAATGGTGGACACCGAGAAGGACTCTGGTGTAAATGGGAGAAATGGGCAAGAAAATTACTTGCTTTTTTAAAATTGAATTTTAGAACAAAACATAACTTTTGCTGTCTTTTTTCCAAATCATTGTAACATTTTATTTTATATCTTTGAGTTTCTGCATTCCTAAGCAATAAAATGGTTAAGTGGTATCTTGAAAAGTTAGCCAGGTATTGGTGGTGTGTGCTTATAGTCCCAGCTACTTGGGAGGCTGGGGTGGGAGAATAGCTTAAGTCCAGGAGGCAGTAGGGTTGTAGTGAGCTGAGATAGCACCACTGCACTCCAGCCTGGGCGCCTGAAGTGAGACTCTTTCTAAAAAAAAAAAAAAAAAATGTATATATGTGTGTATGTGTGTGTGTGTGTGTGTATATGTATATGTACACATCTGATAAATATATTTGTTAGGAAACTATATAATTGTGACTTAACTTGTTTGTGAACTGATAATTTGTACATTGTTAGGTATCTTCATGAAGGTAAACAGAAAAAGAAAAAAATGAGAAATTTTAGCTGGTTCCAAATATTATTATTTATAATAGGTCAAATTAAAATATTTGAGTTATTGGCAACCATAAAACCCTCAGAAATGTATAAAAACATTCAAGTATTTAAACTAATGCAGGTGTCAGAAAATGTGTAATGTGTAGTATTATAGAGTACAAATTAAAATTATAAAATTCAAATTAGATTTAAAATGTACTGGGACTCACCATTTTTACAAATGTATTGATAAAGTTTCCCATATATTTTAGTCTTTTACTTGTTGTTGCTTTTGTTTGGTCATAAAACACTCCTACAAAGTTTGTTAGATTGTATCATTCTTGAATTAGAAAAAAAATGAATTTCTATATACATATCATGAAGAAAACATGTTTTTAAAATGTCATCAAGATGTATTGGTGGTTATTTCATGGATTTCATGGATTTTTATTTTGTTTTCACAGCTTTACTATTTTAACTTCTACAGAAGGTAGAAAAATGCTCTGAAGCAGTGCACTTCCAAATTTGATCATTATTGACAGGAATTATTTGAAGCACCTGAAATCTGATATGAGCCTTAGACAAAAGTATCCCAGATGATAACATACATGAGTACAAAGCAAGACTTAGAAAGCACTATAGTTTTGGAAAAAAAGGGAAAGCACACCACTTCACTTGGAATGTTTTATCAAGAGAGGGATACAGAAGTGAAAAGTAATCTCTGTGCTTTATTTGGCATTGTTTCTGTGTTCGATTTTGGTCTTTGAGTTTGGAAAGAGTATGGAGACTCTGGAGAAGGTCCAGCGAAGATCAGCAGAAGTGATGTAAGGAATGGGGGCTAGCTCCTAAGAGAGGGCTCAGTGGGATCAGGACTGTTTAAATTGGAGAAGGGAAGATGAACGGGCGATTTAACTGTCTTCAAATATTTGAAAGGTTATTATAGGGAAGATGCAGAACAGATGTTCTTTACTTCCACAGGAGACCAAATAAAAGGAAATGCTTTTAAATTGTAGCAAGAGAAAAAGTTCAGTTGGCCATAAAGATGGACATAAGTATAAAGAAGGGATTAAACACTGAAACAGGTAACCAAGGAATATGGGGAAGTTTAATCCTTAGAGATTTTCAAAAGTAGGACCAGATAGCCATCGCCTCAGATGATTTACGTGTCCTCCCACCTCAGTGCAGGGAACTACCCTATATCTCCTTCTGAAACTCTTCCAACTCTGAGATTCTATGCATGTTTTTTTCACCCTGGTGGGAGTTACCTAGAAGATAGTCAATTAGTACCATATATCCAAGGATAGAAGCTAGAATTCAGCAGAAGCAGAGATCAAGGGTTACCTGGTATTTCCATGGGTGTCTCTGATATCCGCCTAACTAAACAGTATTGGTGACTGGATCAGGGAAGAGAAAATGTTTCTTACCCGTCCATGCGTAGAACTGTATTGCATGTGACCTTTTTCTCTAAACTTTCTGAATCAGCAATGATCAAGAAATTATAACAGCTAATGTTATATTGAAGATGAAGTATTGCATTAATTATCTCACTTATCACTGGGTGGTGGTGTTTCTCTTTTCACAGATAAAGAAATAGACTAAGACAAATTTGATCATTAGCTTAAGTTCCTTTAACAGGTGAATGCAGAATTCAAAGCTTGGCCTGCTTGCCTTTCTTTTTTGTTTCTATTCTAGGAAGAAGTTGTACATATTTAGAAACATCCTTCCTTAATACTGGCAGCTTTTGTTAATAAGAATTAGGTTGGCTCCAAAAAGTAGTCATCTGCATTAGGAGAACATAAAGAAATGTGTGTTAAATGAATGAGGACCAAGACTTAGGATTCGGGTAAAATTCGGTAATACATGTGTCATAATTAAGTTGCTCTTCTCCACTAAAGCAGCATTGTATGTAACCAGAGATATTTATTTCCTTTGGCTATTTGACCCATTATTGGGATAACTGAATGCTGGCCTCTTGAATCATAGAAGGTTTACATTTCAAATAAGCCATGGAGTTTGAGCATCTAGATTTTCAAAAGCCATGAGTGACATGGGATATTGAAAATTTCCATAGTGAACTTAAATTTTAGAGGAAATTTGAAAAAACAGCCCTTCATATGTATAAACTGGCACTTAATTCATTAATTCTTAGTTGTCCCCAATCATCCTCAATCATTACTTCATTTAGTTTTATCACTGCCTAAGGTTTGCTTAGAGTCAACTTATTCTGAGTCTTTGTATTTCAAGTAAAATATATAGTACTTCTGAGAAAAATCTAGAAGGATGAAAGGAATGTAAACAATCTAAATTTTTTATCGAAAGGTTTGACATTTACATGCTCTAGTATTAAGTCTTTAGAAAATTGTATCTTATTTATTTATTTATTTAATAAACAAGTTTTGAGGACCCAAAGCTATATATTATACACTATTGACTTGTTAGTAAAAATGTGAATTCTTTCACCATTTTTTTGTTACTGTTTGGTTGTTATGATATTTTCTGATTCCTGGAAACTTATGAGACAAATAGGTGTCAAGAGCCCTTGAATGTTGTTTTCTAGGATACGATTTCTTTTTGCCCATATTCTTTTTTGCATTCAATAATTTAGACTTATTTTACTTCATAATAAAGAGGATAAGAGAACAGATATGTATTAACATAATAGTGATAATAAATAGCATTTATAGAACATTCACTGTCAGTGCCCACAGAGGTCATCATCTATGGTGTATTCTGTGCAGTGGCTTGCCTTCTCTAAGTACTACTCTGAAAGCTTTGCATGTATTGTCTCTTCAAATCCTCAAGTCATCCAGTGAACTAGGGGCTTGTATTAGGTCCCTTTTATGGAATAAGAAAGTGATTCTTGCTTCTCTAGTTCTTTCAGTTGTGATGTTAGAGTGTCCATTTTAGATCTTTCCAGCTTTCTCTTGTGGCCATTTAGTGCTATAAATTTCCCTCTACACACTGCTTTAAATGTGTCCCAGAGATTCTGGTATGTTGTATCTTTGTTCTCATTGGTTTCAAAGAACATCTTTATTTCTGCCTTCATTTCGTTATGTACCCAGTAGTCATTCAGGAGCAGGTTATTCAGTTTCCACGTAGTTGAGCGGTTTTGATTGAGTTTCTTAGTCCTGAGTTCTAGTTTGATTGCACTGTGGTCTGAGAGACAGTTTGTTATAATTTCTGTTCTTTTACATTTGCTGAGGAGTGCTTTACTTCCAATTATGTGGTCAATTTTGGAATAAGTG
>NW_016826102.1:68548-98987 GCF_001698545.2 Rhinopithecus bieti
TAAATAAATAAATAAATAAATAAAAAGGAAAGTGATTCACAGAGAGGTTAAGTACCTTACATAGGTCCCTCAGCTAATAAATAGAGGGTTTAGGATTCATAACCAAGCAATCTAGTGACCATGCTTTTAGTCTTGTACTGTGCATCCCTTCTACTGGAGACCACTTGCCTGTGCAAAATTTCACGGTCGTCATTTTAACTATTCCAAGCTTCTACACTTCATTTCTGATCAATAGTCTGAATCCACATATAGACCTTTTTTGTGTTTTGCTTATTAAACACTAAGCATAAAAGCATTATAATTCAAATATATGTGTGCATATTATAAGCTACTACTAAATGAATGTGTTTTCATGACGCATTTTGGGGTAAAAAGATAAGCAAGGAAAAGCCTCTTTAATTAAGAAGCTTATGGTTCAGAGAGGAATAACTCATAAACTCAAGTAAATACGTTGCTTGAAGTGGAATGTGCTGACATAAACAACATATTCCAGTAGTGCAGAGGAGCAAGTGATTCATTCTTATTTGGTGAGTATGGTGCTGTGGACCTTGCCTCGAGGAGAGATAGCTGAGGAATTTGTATTAAGTAAGATAACTAGGAGACGTGGGCATAGACAATGTGCAGTATAGAAAATGAGGACATTTTACCAGCAGCTTTGCTCACTGAAGATGCTGAAGAATGCAGCAACATGTAGCTATGTGTCTCGGTTATTTGTTGGATTGTTAATATCAAGAAATGATGCCTTGACACACACATACCTATTCATTCACCTGTCTATTCATTTTTTCCACCAAATCTCTGGTTAAAGTAATCTCAGTTCATTGGGATGGCAAGTATCTTCCTTAATGGGTGTGCATCCTTCAGCCTCAAGAAGATTTAGAATGAAGTATAAAAGTGTTTAAGACTCAGAATTTTAGCATTGATATTTGTGTGTTAGGGAAGACTCTGCTCAGGTTTAGAATTTATTATATATGCATAAAATAAGTAAGAGATTTCAGTCTTTTTGAATGGTGGCCTCATAACTTTAAGTTAAAATGTGCAACTGAGAAAGTGTTCTCAATTTGTGTGAGAAGAGAGTAGACTTTGTATCCCAAAGCCACCTGTGCAATAACATCAAAAGTGTGGGTGAAAGTTTAATGGAAGTGGGTTTAACAGAGAATGGAAAGAGTGAAATTGCACACCAAGTACAGATCCAACTATAGAGCAGACATTGCTGTCATTCCTTGAGCATTGACCATGGTGCTGGCTGTGGCTTTGAAGCCTTACCCTTAGGTGATTGTGAAGGCAGTAGGCATCCCAGAGAGGGATCAGAGTGGGAGAAGACAACAAGACTGTATGTGAGCTCACCTGTGACACCTTTCAGGGTGGGACCCAGGAGCTGGAGATCTTTACAGCTAGGTAGATGGAAACTAACACCTGCAAATTTAGCTTATTACCTTTAATGAAGCCCTATTTGTACCTACAGACTTTAGAGATTAGACTTACTCTACTTGAGTAAAAACAAAAAGGAAAGAAAATCTGGGACAGTGAAGGGACCAAGAAACTGGAGGAACTATAGAGAGTGGATGTGTTAGCAATTCCAGATGAAAGAAACAGAAATTCACTTTTTGTCTGTGTCTCATGAGGCACGGGAGTCCAAGACCTCAATGTTGAGAAATAAAGTTGACCCTTCTTCTCCAGAGCCTCATGGCCACTCATTTCTGCATTTGTCTATGTTTCTGTCTTTTTTTTTTTTTTTTTTTTTGCTTTTAACTGCAAACCTGCTTCTCTATTTCTCTGTGTTTATGCCATAAAATGACTGTTGCAGTGTTTTGTCTTTCTGTCCAAGCACTTAGAAATTGATAAAAGTTGTGAGTCATAATTGCAAATTTCTAGGAGAAAAAAATGTGATTGACCCAGTTTCAGTCACTTCTGGTTAAGACAGCAGAATCATCTGGCCCATATTCATCTTTATATGCGTGAATATCATCTCTGAAAAAAAGACTCAGTTGTCTTCTTGGAGCTGGGCGTGAGAGGCATGCAAGAAATGACTGGGCATTTCTAATGTAGTGAGACGTGTCTCGAAAACGCAACTAGAGAAAAGTATCATTTCCAATCCAATTTTTAAATAGAAGCCAGTTTAAAACTTTCTTTCACTGAGAACATCAAAGGATTTGTACTAGTTTTAAAGTAGTTTCTCATCAAGTTTAAGGAATAAAATGAAGCACAATAATTAGGTCAGTGATTTTCAAAGCGTTTTGTTGTTGTTCGTTCAGCAGAATATTTTTGCAAATGAAATCTCATGTGCACCTCCACAAAGTAAAAGAGATTCAAGGGGGGTGCTATGGCTGAAGTATTATCAAGGGTCATGGAATCCTCCCTGCCCATCTGCTGAAGGACATATATTATATTCTAACAGGCTCCGTTTTGTAGTTCTATTACCAACCGCCTCTGTACCCACAACATCCACATGGAAGTACTCTAGAGTTACCTTAGGGAAATTTCATCTTTCTTGGCATATTTATTTACATACATGTGCTCTTCATTTTGACACATGTATTTTATGTGAAAAGATTTATACACATTTGTGTTAAATACCACTAAGGGTGGGACTATTCCCTTTTGGTTCACCATTGTGACCCTACCTATCCAAACCACTGCTTGAAACATAGAGGTGCTGAAGCAATAGTTGTACTGAATGAATATATATAAATTAATAAAATTACAAAGATGGGGACAACCTCATCCTTTTAAAAAGAGTCTCCTAACAAAAGTCTAGTGGTTTTGCAATAAATATTTGCTAAATTAATCAACCTAAAAATGAAAATATAACTTCTATCATTTATGTTAACTTGGTAATGTTACAATTGTGGCATGACAACATAGCTAACAAAATTTTGTCAGGCTTTCTGGGTGAGCTAATTGTGTGGGTCAAGCCTAAGAAATGACTTACAAAGTTAGAAGTTGCTACTAATTTTCTATGTTTCTGAGTATTCCCCCAAATAAGTCTATATTACAAAGGAGGTCAAATAAAAAATACTCTTGTAAACATTTACCATTTACATAAAAATCATTGCCTCTTGTACAGTATAGTCAAGTACTAATTTGTGTATCAGTCTATGGCAACATATTGAATCTGAATGAAATAAATTTTTTTTTCAGTTTCTTTTTTAAATTTTTTTCTTTTTCTTTTTTCTTTTTTATTATTATATATACTTTAAGTTCTAGGGTACATGTGCATAACGTGCAGGTTTGTTACATATGTATACTTGTGCCATGTTGGTGTGCTGCACCCATCAACTCGTAAATTTTGTTTCTCATCTACATTTTTAATCTGGTTGCTAAAATAGTTTAACTGGTAGTTTTATATAATTTTCATATAAAAATTGTTAATATATACATGGGAAATACTGGTTTACTTTGAGACATATACATTGTAAAAAAGGTTAATGTATGTATTTATGCTATAGACATTTGTTCCCATTATAGTATCATCAACAGATAGAAATTCAAACCTCAGAAATAGATATTTATAAATTAATTTTTAGTAAAAATAAACTAAAATCCCACAGTCCAACTTTTGACTCTTCTGAGGATGTGTTATATTATAGGGACTACCTCTCTGCTGAGAGGATTTGTAGCCATTGAAGTTGCTCCTTAAATCTCAGAAAAATATTGGAAAACTGTGTTTAAATGTCTGACATACATACATACATACATGTGATTACTATAGGCTGAAATTGATTTGTTTTGTTTGATTTTTACAAAGCTACAGAGTGATACAGAACTATACAGAACTGAGCATTAGAGCAGGTTGAGTATTATATTCTATGGACAGGATTAAAGCGATTATAATTTCTGCTGAAATAAACAGTAAGAAAGCAAATAGGAGAAATTACTCTAAAGGCGTTATGAAGAGCATCCTTTCCTGAAAAGCTGTTGAAAGCAAGCACAAATTGTTACTAGTATACATGCTAGAGGACCAGGTGACACCCATCCTACTGGAAATCTGGCACTGGGATTGTTAAAATATAAGCTTATATGGAAAATATCTTGACTGTGGGGTGTGTTTGTGATGGTCAACTTGACTTTGAAATTTAAAATTGTGCTTTTATTATGTAACAACTGGTTATGAATTCATGTCCTCATCATAATTTACCTTATACATATTTTATGTTATTTTTGTTTACATTATTTAATTTTGTTAGATTTTCACAAAAGACCTACTGTCCTTTCCTCAAAGGTTTATAATTTAGAATATGTAGCTGAAAATACATTAAAAGCAGATATAGCTAATGCACAATTTTACCATAAGTGTAAATAGCAGGGCTACTTGTCTGATATTGTAAATCTATATATTTCTGCCCATCAGAAATAAAAGAAATACAGCAAGTTTCTCTATGACATTTCAAGATATTTTCATATATTTATCTTATCAGTTATTGATTTGAGTAAAATGAGGGTAACTCTTTAAAAGATGCCATTATAATAAGCTAACCAGATAAAAGATACTTTATACATTGCATCATTGTATTGTAACTATGTAGTTAAAGACTCATTTATAAAGATCTCCTTGCACATAAATGTAGCAGCTTGGGGATTTGGTAAGGTTCGTAACACTGACATTCTGAAAAAGGAGGTATGGGGCAGGAGTCTACCACAGCAGCCCACCAACAGTAAAGTGGTCTCATTGTTACTGGAAAAGAGTTCCTATCCAGACTCCAAGAGGGGGTTCTTGGATCTCGTGCAAGAAGGAATTCAGGGTGAGCCCATAGAGTAAAGTGAAAGCAAGTTTATTAAGAAAGTAAAGGAATAAGAAATGGCTACTCCATAGGCAGAGCAGCAGCCTGAGCTGCTGGTTTGCCATGTTAATGGTTATTTCTTGATTATGTGCTAAACAAGGGGTGTATTATTTATGAGGTTTCTGGGAAAGGGGTGGACAATTTCTGGAACTGAGGGTTTCTCCCCCTTTTAGACCATAAGTAACTTCCTGACATTGCCATGGCATTTGTAAACTGTCATGGCGCTGGTGAGGGTGATTTCTAACATGCTAATGCATTGTAATGAGCAGTGAGGACAATCAGAGGTTACTCTTATCACCATCTTGGTTTTGGTGGGTTTTAGCGGACTTCCTTACCACAACCTGTTTTATCAGAAGGTCTTTATGACCTGTATCTTGTGCTAACCTCCTATCTCATTGTGTCACTTAGAATGCCTAAGCTCCTGAGAACGCAGCCCAGCAGGTCTCAGCCTTATTTTACCCAGCTCCTATTCAAGATGGAGTTGCCCTGATTCAAACACCTCTGACACTATCCCTGGATGTGAGGTTAAATATGAGTACTCAGCGTGGTATTGGTGGCTCTTTCCTTGAAATGGTTGCTCTTCAGTTTCCATTTTGATGATAATAAGCCACTTTTACTATAACAGATGGATTAGCCCTTTGTTTCACAATTGGGTGTCAATTTGAAATACAATCATATTTCCTGTTCTATTACACTTTATGTTGCATCCCACTCCAGATGAAGGATGATGCATTGCGGTTTGGGTAGGTTTTGACAATGAGTGATTGTAATGCTCCACTATTCTATGGCTTTCACAACTGTCTCTGCTCTTCTGTGGTTGTATACATGTATATGCATATGTACGTGTGTATATATATGTTTGCTATTTCACCATCCCAGGCCCTTTTTGCCCTTCTGTCTCTTTCACCAAGTGAGGACACAGCATTTCTCCCTTCCAGAGGATACAGTGACAAGGTACCATCCTAGAAGCAGACACAGCCTTCAGCAGACATTAGATCTGCTGGCACCTTGATCTTGAACATCCTAGCCTCCAGAACTGAGCAAATAAATTTCTGTTATTCTTAAATCATGCAGTCTGTGATATTTTGTTATATCAGCATAAGTGGACAAAGCCAGATATGTATATACATATTTGCCAGGAATAATTTAGAAAGCCAATTAGAAAGAGATTCTGGGCCACTGGACAGTCTGGGACAATAGTCATGGAAATAACTAACTCTTGAATCACTGTAAATTTTGTGATTCTGGAAGATGTACAACAAACCCCACCATTCTATGGCTTCCACACCTGTCTCTGCTCTTCTGTGTATATATACATGTATATGTATATGTACATGTGTATATGTATGTTTGCTATTTCACCTAAAGAATTTCCTTTCTTTTTTTTTAAGTATTATACATTGACAAATGACAGTTGTGTATATTTATAGGATACAAAATAGTGTTATGAACTTTGAGTACAATGTGGAAAGATTAAATTCAGCTAATTAACACATTCATCACCTCAAATATTTAACATTTGTACGATGAGAACATTAGAAATATACTTTTAGTGATATTGAAATGTACAGAACTCGATTATTCTGTTCATCACACTGCAACTGATCTAAAAACAATCAAACTTATCCCTCCTGTCTGAGGCTTTGTATCCTTTGACTATCATTTTTCCATTCCCCCCATTCCATGGTGGAAGAGCCTCTTGTAACCACCTTTCTACTCTCTGCTACTGTGAATTCAATTGCTTTAGATATCCCACAGAAGAGAAAACATGCAATATTTGTCCTTATGTATTCAGCTTATTTTATTTAACATAATGTTCTCCATTTTCATTAATGTTGTCAGAAATGACAGAGTTCCTTCTCTTTTTAAGGCTGAATAGTACTCCATTGTGCATATATACCACATTTTCTTCATTCATTCATCCCTTCATGAGCACTTAGGTTGAGTCTATAACTTGGCCATTGTTAATAGCACTGTGATAAGCATGGGAGTGCAGATATCTCTTTGATATATTGATTTCCCTTCTTTTGGGTGTATATCTGTTACCAGCAGCAAATCTATATCTGTACAGGTCTGCAGCAACCTCAATTCTTGCCTCCTCAGAAGAAAGAATTTGAGCACCGTAAGGCAGAAGGAGAGACCTAGGCATGTTTTAGAGCAAGAGTGAAAGTTTACTAAAAAGCTTTAGAGCAGAAGTGAAAAGATGTAAGGTACACTTGGAAGAGGGCCAAGGGGGCAACTTGAGAGTTTAAGTGTGCTGTTTGAACTTTGACTTGGGGTTTTATATGTTGGCATACTTCTACGGTCTTGCATTTCTTCTCCCTGACTCTTCCCTTGGGGTGGGCTGTTCACATGCACAGTGGCCAGCTAGTGCTTGGGAAGGGAGGAATGCATGAGCATTGTGTTTACTGGAATCGTCCACATGCTCACTTGAGGTGTTCTTTCCTTACCAGTCTAGCATTCCTAGAAGAAGGTCATTTAGCAGTGAAACTCTGCCATTTTGCCTCTTAATGCACATGCTTGAGTCCACTCGCCCAACTCCTGAGATCTTATCGGGAAATTTATGATCAACACTTTCAGGTTTTTTCTGTCTATTGGAAGCCCGCCTTTCTCTGGTGCCGGCTGTGACCAATTATTATTTTACAGAGACCATTAACAACCACCTGATCATCACCTGATAGTCTCCTGAGATTCCTGGTGCGGGGTGCCTCTCCTGCCCTGCTCATGCCTGACTACCTACCTACTGTAACATACCTAGTAGTGGGATTGTTGGATCATATGTTAGTACTATTTTAGTTTTAAGTAACCTCTATACTGTTTTCTATATGATGTACTAATTTACACTCCTAGGAACAAGGTCCACAACCTTTTCTTAGGAGGCATAAAACTTTACCTTTGCCTTCTGAAAGTTTGCTGGGAAATTAACTGACAACAGACAAATTAGTTGGAGAAATGGCATACAAATTTATTGACATACACATGGGGGAGAGGCACAAAGTGATTATCACTTCCCATGGGGTTCAGAAGCTTATGTACAATTTTGAGGTTGCAGAAAGAGTAGGGGCCTGATCATAGCCAAGCAGGTTATGGTGGCAGAATAGGTCATGGGAGGGGGAGAGGAGCAGGTCTGTCTAGCAAATGTAGTCTTGTGATGTAAATGAAACCTCACAGGTAGCAGCTGTCAGACGGAATAGATGGTAAATGTTTCTTTCAGACCTTTACAGGTGTCAGACTCTCAGTTAATCTTTCCTAGATCTAGACAATGAAAAGTCTCAGAGAAAACCTGTTTCCATCAATGCAGATTCTCTACAGATGCAAATCTCTGCTACAAAAGGCAAGTTTGCAGGGGTGCTTCTGTTTGCAGGCCCTCTGAACAGTCATCTCAAAATATGTCAAGGAAGTATATTTTGGGCGAGATATTTTGATTTTTTCATCACCAACACTTGTTATCTTTTGTCTTTTTGACAACAGCCATTCTAACAAATGTGAAGTGATATTTCTTTGTGTTTTAATTTGCATTTCCTACCTACTGATTAGTGATGTTGAGTTTATTTTCATGTATCTGTTACCCATTTGTATGTCTTCTTTTAAGAAATGTCTTTTCAGGTGCTTTGCTCATTTCTTAATCAGATTATTTGTTTTCTTTTTATGGAGCTAAGTTCCTTATCTGTTTTGAATATTTATCCCTTATCAGATGTATGGCTTGTCAATATTTTCTTCCAGTCTGAAGGTTGTCTGCTCACTTCGTTAATTGTTTCCTTTGATGTGTGTTCTTTGATTCTTGTATCTTGTTCTGTTCTCAGTAAAACACAGCTCTGGTTTTGCTACTCTCTATCTCCAATCCCTTTAATAGGTTTCCCTCAGCTGTTGCTCCAGCCCAATTTGCACATCAATTTTGCTGCAGCTCCTTTCATATTTACTTTCACCAAAATTGCTCACTGTGCTGCACAAAAGGCCTTGGATTGCCCCCTTCTTGGCCTTTTAATGCTCCTTTGCTTGTTTATTTGTGGAATAACTATATATTGGGGCCTGTTTGGTGCCAGGGACTGATTTGTTCTTTCCACCAAGAAGGAAATGACCCCTTTCCTTATCTCCTCATATATAATCCTATTCATTATTCATAGCCCAGCTGAAACACTTCATGCAGCCTTCCTTGATATATACGAACAGCCCTTCTCTTGTGGGATCTCATGACCTTTTATTATATGATCTGTATTTTTCTAATATGTCACATTGTGTTTTGCATTCTCATTACTTATGTAAGTGGCTCTATTAGATTACAGTATACTTGAAGACACAGACTATGTTTTAGTTAGTCCTTCTGCTTCCCCTGTCATCTCTAGCATGGGATTTTGTGGCTTCTCTTAAGCACTTGTGGAACAAAGAACTAAGACTAGATTTTAAACCAGTTAAATACACACTGATTTCTACATGGAAAAATTAGAAAACCAATAGATTTACTTTACAATGACATCTGGTCTTGGTACAAAACTATTATTTAGAATTATTTAGAATAATTAGCACTTACTTATTACTTAGAGTCAAAAGAATTTTTATTTCCCTCTGGCTCTTACTTATTTAAAATATTTACATAAGAAGGGGAAGGAGGAGGAGAAAAAACAACAAGATGAAATAACTTAACGTACACTAAATTAGTTTTTGAAGCTGGATTTCTCAGATACCTTAGAAGTAGAACTTCATGAATGAACTTGAGGAGGTCTTGGAACTCCATGAGGTTAGATGCAGATCTTCAGGGTGAGTCCAGTAGTTGTCATCTGATTCTCAAAGAGATATTTTACGCAAAACCAAAACTAAATAAAACGCCAGTGTTATAATTCATTTTCTTTATCCATTTACTTTCTTCTGGCATTTCAAAGAATGCCACTATATATGAAAGGCTTTTTAATAACTAAGTTCTGTATGTAAATTAATTTTAGAGATTAATATGGTTGTCAGCAAAACTCCATGACATAGAAACTACTGGTTAGTAAGACAAATGAATGTCAATGGTAGTTTTGTTTTTTGTTTCCCCCCCATCTTCATGGGATAAAGTACGTGAATATGAAGTCAACAGACCTAAGGGCTGATGGATAATTATGAAAGAGAGTGTGATTTGTTCCCTAAGTACTAAAAGAGATTAAAAAAAATGCTGTCTTATTTAATGTCTGCAGACATGATGCTGTCATTCCACTAAGTCTCTGCTTACAACTATACACTATAGTTCACTGTCCTATAAAGTTGTTGGTATAACAAGCCAGATGGGAAGCAGACCTCTATAGTTTATAATGCAAGTAGCTTTTCCCCTCGCTAATCTCACAGCATTGTTTTTACAGTGCTGCTAAAATTAAAAAAAAAAAATTCTTTAGCCCTCCACAAGCGAGTTACTTTTCTAACTGCATCTGCTACTACTTGCAGGGTCTTGTACTTTTTCAAGTTTCTGCTTTTTCTCATCCTGTTCTTTATTTTTTACATGTAATTATTGAATTATATTATTCATTCAATCAGTTGTTATCAAGTATGTTGGGCCAGGACCAAGCACTGTGAGTAAGTATATACTCATAGTGAGTATACTTAAATGCCCTGGCCATGTAAATAAAGTAAAATAAACTATTAGTAGATGATCAATATGTTTGTTTGGCATGAATATACAGTCCAATAATTTATGGGTGGCACTGGGGATGAGGCAGCTTCTCAAGGATTATTTAGGCAGAAAAAGTTTCTTTACATTAAAACCTATAGTCATGTCTTACTTAATGATAAGGAAACATTCTAAGAAAATCGTGGGTAATTTTTGTTCTTGTGCAAACATCACAGAGTATACTTACGTAAACCTAGATGGCATGGAGTTCTAGGCACACCTAGCCTATATGGTACAGCCTATTGCCCCTACAAACCTACATAGCATGTTACTGTACTGAATACTGTAGGCAGTTATGTAACACAATGTTTGTATATCTAAACATATCTAAACTTATAAAAGGCACATTAAACATAGGTATAAAAGATTAAATAGGTACATTTGCATAAGGCAGCTCCATCATAATCTTATGGGACTACCCTCATATATGTGGTCTGTGGTTGACAAGAACCTTGTTATGTAGTCTGTATGACTGCGTAAGTTAGGCCTCATAGTCATTTCTACAAACCCAAACCGCCATCTGTATGTAAGAACAATGGAAGTATGCACATATGCCAAAGCTTAGAAAGTATTATTTTAAGATGTATTTTAGATAACAAAAATTAAACAATTAATAATAGTCCATTTTGGACTACTGGGGATCCCTGAAATAAGTAAAGTATAATATACCTAGTGTTGCCAGATTTAGCAAGCAAAAATATAAGATGTCCAGCTAAATTTGTTTCCAAAAGGCCTTTTCTCCAAATTTTCTAAGTCCTCATCTTGTTTCTGAACTAGAACCAACTGAGGCTGGTTTTGTTTTCTGGGGCAGCACTGGGCCAAGGTCTCAACTGTGTGGGCTGCAGACCCAGTGACTCCTGCTGGCAGAGCTCTCTGACTTCCCTATTCCATGCACGGAGCTAAACAGATGTCCTCTGTTTAGTTACTGGATACCTGTTTAGTTACTGGATCCTATGGGGTTGCCTCAGCCTGTGGCTGGGCCAGAGTTCCAGGAGGCAGTCTGGTGAGCAGATCTCTCCTCTGACTTGGTGAGTGTTTCTTTCTCTCACTGTGTACAAGATTGGGCTGCCAGAATGGTGCTGAAATATTCATTATGGGTGACTCACCCACTGTATGAAAATGGATAAATTCAAGGCTCTGGGGAGACTGGCTGAGCTTTGAGCTGGAACTGCATGTGGGGGCCCATGAGCTGTCTGTGTGTTCCAAGAGAGAAGGCCACCTTCAGACTACTGCACCTGAGGGACAGAGGATCTTTCACTGCTGGCTCCCAAGGCAGTCACTCACCTCTCTGCAGGTGGTCCTTCAGGGTGGCCATGCCCCAGACTCTCCAAGAACTTTAGAGACCATTGCTCTGTAACTCCTAATGGGCCCTCCTGATGGATATCCTCTCTTGTTTCTTTTCTATGTGGATGTATGTCCTCCTGATCAGTCGTAAGCCATTTCTGAAGAGAAAGGGAAATTCTTTGCTTCAGTGGCACTCTTCCTTCTCTGCCTATGGCTCTTCCCTTAACCTTCCCAAGTGGTGGTATGTGGAAGGCAAGGTTGCAGTTTCAACATTAAAAGGGATCACATTCTAGGAATGCAGTGATTGTGACCTAAAAAGTTCAAGAAGAGGCAGGGTAAGTATAGTATGACCAGAAAAGGAATTATTGTCTACATTTTTCTACACTGTCTGGGTAAAACTTGCTTTTGTGGTCATCATCAATAAAATGCAGTGTCATCTTTTGAGGGTCACTGGCAGTCAGCATTTATGGGAGGCACTGAGGATGAGGCAGCTTCTCAGAGTATGTAATTAATATGAAATAACTGAAATTAGGGAACTGCGGAGACAAGAAGATCTATATTGTTTCAATACACACAAGTTCCAAAAAAAGCATGGCATTATGAGTAATAACTGTGTTGCTACCTTTTTCTTGCTGAGAGAGATAGGAAATTAACCAAGAACAGCATATGACAATAAATAACATGAAGAGATAGTTTCTGGACCTACTCAGGAAGAGATGATCATTACCTAGACATTAGGAGGAATCTTCACATTCACTGACTGGACGATGCAAAAAAATATATATATATATATTTAAGAACCTCTTCTCTACCTATTATATTAAACTGTCATCAATCACTAAACATCGCATAGGTTTGTGATTTCTTAATGGATTTAATCAAATTGTTTATATGGAAGGGGCCCTGTATACTCTCAGGGAGCCCAGCCAGAACCAGCACATAGTCCATGGACAGTAGAGAAGGAATGGTGTCCATTTCTTCTGGGAGACTCTTCAGTGCCCATCCACTTGTGGGAGGACATTATCCCTTTTAATGGTCCAAGAATTTACAAGCCCTCTAAGACATAGGGTATGTCTGTTGCTGTGGTTTGAAGGTGTCCCCCAAAAAGCATGTGTTACACATTTAATCCCCAATGCAACAGTGTTGGAAGGTAGGACCTAATGAGAGGTGATTAGGCCATGAAGGTAGAGGAAGTAGATTAACTTAGTATTTCTATTTGTTAATAATTTTTTAACCTCTTGCAAGGCCTACCTCATACTCTTTCACATGGTATCTTTTTCTGCACTGTATACCCAGTCCGATGCCTTACATATGAGTAACTGCATAACAAGCCACATGGAACAAATTCTTAACTCTTGCTCCTGGTAACAATTTCTCAATTGGGGAGAATAAAAATTATTTTCCCCTTATCTAAGACATTTATTACTACACATAAATTTCTAAGAATGCAAGCAGCTTTGGGGATACCTTTGTTCGATCAAGGATCATCCTCACCCCTTCTTTTTCCTTGGTGAAGGACTAATTCAGGCTTCTGTGAGGATAATGTTCAGTGTTATTTTCTCATTCCATTATCCATCCGTAGGTCTTTTCAGTTAGAATCTTTGTAAATGCAGGTGTATAAATAGCATTGTTTCCCATGAAAGGGAAACTTGCCTTTAGCAAGCCTCCGAACAGTTTTGCTCTGCACCTGCAGTAATAAAATTCGAAAGAGATAATGTACTGAATTTTAATCACATGTTGCCTTGTTACATATTCACTGTTTAAAAACATTTCCTTTTTGTGGAGTTGTTAGTAAAAGAGTGGTGTTGCCAATTAAGCCACCGAATAGCTTAGGGAGTGATTTTACACTGGGGAATGATTATAGTCTTGTGTAAAAATAGCAGACTCTTTGGTTAAAGTGAAAATGTCTAGTAAACAAGCTTGATGAAAGCCCATCTCACCAGAAATGCTTCAAATATGCATATGTATGTGTTTAAATTTATGGATGAAGTTGGGTTTTTGTCCAAGTACACAAAAGAAAGGGATCATTTAGTCAACAGCTATGTATATACAAATTTTGAGCACATCAGTATGTTTAATAAAATTGACCACCAAAGACAGCTTGATAGAGTTCTCAAAGCTTTTAGTTTTCTTTTTTTTTTAAATTTGACTTTAAAACACAGTCTGACATTTAACATGTTGACTATTTCTATATCTGTCTGAACATATTCATGCTTATTTAGTAGACATATTCTCAGTTGTTTTTTGAAGGGAATTATGAAAGGAAAAAGATGTTATATTTAATAGCCATTTATATTTACTATGTATGCTAATATGATCATTACATTATGTTTTGCTATGTTTTCTGGAAGGTTTTGATATAGTTTTATATTGGAATATGGAGTTTTCTAAGAATTTTCAAAGGAATGGAAATGAAGTGTTATCTGTTGTTCTTTATCCTCAAGAAAAAAGTAAATCTACAAGCTAGAATACAGTGAATGTAGGTTATACATACATTAGAATTTCAGAGATTCCGCATTGCCTGGTTTGAGGTCTTCCAAACTTGCCTGTTCGTAAGAATCTTCTGCACAGGTTTCTTACTAAAATTGATTCTTAGGTCGTCCAGCCCTACCAAACCAGAATCTCCAGGGAGAGGGGCCTAGGACTCTATAAGTTTAGCAAGCTCTCCAGGTGATTCTTATGCTCAAATTTAGCAAACACTGGATCGTGGTTAAGAGGAAGTGTTTTGGATTAGAATGCCTGAGTTAGATTCTTTGCTTCACCACTTCTTAACAAGATACTGTGGGGAAAGTATCAACAGCTTTAAGCCTCGGTTTTCTTCCTGTTACCTGTTACTCTGTCCTGACCCTCTTACTCCTTGTAGTTAATTCAAAGAAAAAAGTTTTTGTATGTGAGTATGAAACAATTTTTTTCTAAATAGTTTTTTGAGCAATCTGTCCAGATATAGTATTCATCTTTTATGTTGATATCTATGTTTCTTTCAAGAGTAATAAAATGTAGATCTATAGGCTTATGTCCATTCAAAATGAGTATTAGTTAAAGCAATTGATCTTATCAAACTTGTCATCAGTAAAATAATTTCCAACAACAGATGCTTTGAGGAAAAGGGGATATCACGAGCAAAAGAATTTGAGGAAATGCTACAGTAATCTCTCATTTTTCTATATTCATATAACAACAACTCTGAAAAGTTGTGTAGTAAGGAAACACCTGCTTAATTTTGTTTAATCCAACATTTCTCTAGCTTATTTAACCATATAATTCCATTCCACCAACATATTTTATTTTATTTTATTTTACTTTGTATATCACCCATTAACATTTTTAGCCTACTGTTATCTTTTAAGATCAATTTTAGGTTTGGAAATATAAATTTATTTACTGCCTATATGTGTTAAATATTATTACTATGCAATTATATAACTAATCTTTTATTACCTCTTAAAAGTAATAACAAATCTTTAACTTTTCTGTTCTTTCCTATGTGAAGTCTTCTTAACCTGAATCTCATGGACCTTTTCAGGTTTCAATAAATGACATGAATAGTCCCAAAATTGTATGTGGCATTTTGTGTGTGATATGCACATTTCTGTAGAAAGGGCTCATTGTTTTAAAATTAGATCCTCAAATAGTTATGTTTCCCATGAAAGATTAATACTCACTCCTATATAGGAGGTAATTGCCACTGGTAGGTTGTTTTTCCCTTCCCAAATTAAGGAGCTGCATTAAACAGCAATTTAAGTGTCGAAACAAGATAGAAAAATATATTATAATACATTGGTGAAGGCATTCAGGACGTTTTATTTTCATTTCAACTGCCTATAATACTTAGAATTTCTTTATTTTTAGATATGTAATAGTGATTTAAACTTTATTTTCGTAAAATTCTTCAGATTTTGATGTTTATTAATTTTTTTCTATTAATTCACAAATGGTCATTAAATAACTACCATTTGCCACATATTAGATACAGTGAAAAACAAAGAACCATTGGGTGATTGTAAAGAATAGCTCTGAATTTCAACCTTTTTATTTCTCAGAAGATAATAAAGTTAATATGCTGTCTGACAGCAAGCCACTGCAGAAACTAGTGGCTCTATAAAAACAGAACTCAAAGAAATGAGTTTTTGGCAAAGTTTCTGGGGTGGTTCTACACCTTACCCCTGTTTTTTTACCTCTTTTGGTATCTATTCTGATGCTATTATTCCTTGACTGTATATTATAACTCCTCTAATAAATGACTGTGCTTCTGTTTCTAGTTTAATCCTTAATTTCAGCCAAGTTCCTACATTCATTCTACTACTATCCCTATTCATTCAATATCTTTTTATAAAAAGCCTATTCTAAATTGGAAACAGGCAGGGAGTATTCTTTATCTGTAGTAATCTGCATGGGAAGGGGGAATGGCTGGGAGAGCAGGATTTGCACCTCCACCTTAGTAGCAACATGTTTTAACCAGCTGGGAAAATAATGCATAAACATAGTAACGTATGAAGAAAATGTTTCCTTAGGAGAAAAATGAACTAACTATGGTAAAAATATTTCAGCAGGAATAACATTTTTGTTTGTTTGTTTGTTTTGTTTTGTTTTGTTTTTTTGAGACAGGGTGTCTCTCTGTCACCCGGACTGGAGTGCAGTGGTGCCATCTCAGCTCACTGCAACCTCTGCCTCCCAGGTTCAAGTGATTCTCCTGCCTCAGCCTCACGAGTAGCTGGGATTATAGGCGCCCACCACTATGCCCAGCTGATTTTTTTTTTTTTAATGGAAATGGGGGTTTCACCATGTTGTCCGGGCTGGTCTCAAACTCCTGACCTTGTGATTTGCCTGCCTCGGCCTCCCAAAGTGCTGGGATTACAGGTGTAAGCCACCGTGCCAGGCCAACATTGCATTCTTTTAAAACAAAATCATGAATGGGGTAAACTAATATTTCCAGAATTATTGACACTCTATACACAATGTGTGTGTTTTTCTTGGCCTTAAACATTTTTTTCCAGTAAATCAGATTCATTCTATTTGGCAAGATTTTTAGAAAGAGCATGAGGTTATTTATGGGATGAGCATTTGACAAGTTCACACAATGTACAGTTCAGAGTTCAAAGTTGAAATTACAGTACTATTTTTCTTGACGAGCTTTCTCTGGCAAATTGCCTATGAAAATTCTGGTAGGTTTCCATACATCCCACCCAGTATTCAACTAATATTATAAAATCACTCATCAGCTGGGACTAATTGCTCTAGAGTTATTTATATTAACTCTTTATTAGCCTTGTTGAAACAATAATGAAACAATAAGGGCACATTTAATTGAATCAAGTAGTCTTTTGCCTATAAATTGGAGAGAAAATACATATTATACTTGTATCGTAAGAAATATTTTAAACAATTATAAAATTGGTAAGATATACCTTATATATCTTAGTATAAAATCTAACTAGGAACTTTCCAGAAATGTTTCTCCTTTAACTTCATTTAATGACACATTTCTGTTGCATTTCTACTGTGCCATCAACATTCCACACTTGTTAATTTATTTTGGTGGCTGTGGTGCTGAAATTTTATGTCATTTTTAACTGTGAACTCAATTTTATGGAAATTTTATACATCTTGGGATAATGTGGACTGAGCTTGGTTATTATAGCATTACGCTGAAATTTCATATTAAGAACACGAGCATGCTATGAAATGTTGAATAACTGTATCATAGTCAATCATAATAACTATATAATAGTTATTCAGCATATTCATAGCTATGATTCTATGTGATTCTAGTGGAGTTCTTTCGTGTCTTTTAAAAGAGTTAAATGTTGCTTTTTGAAATAAGTTGATTTGGGGTTAAGCACTGTAATTTGTAATATGTCATTGCAAAAAAGAAAAGAAAATGGCCATATTTGTAAAGGCACAAAGCTTAGGTAAAATAAATAATCTGGATGCTAAAGAGGGCATTAGGAGTAAACAGTTTTATGTTTTATTTCCAAGTTTTTTTTTCTATATACCATCACTCACTCTGAATTTTGTATTTTCAATTGGTGCTATCTAGAACATGAAGCTTTATAGCAATCTTCTACATTTTTTAATCTAATAAGCATTTTATAACTATACAGTATTTTCCATTATATTTTATTTTGGGTTTTCACATTTTTATTCTTAAATGAGATTCGTTATTTTTTACTAAACATGGATTATGTACCAGGTACTGTTCTAGTCCCTGAGAATTTACTAATGAAAAAGACAGAAAAAATTCCTGCCATAATGAAGTTTTCATCACAGTGAGATTGAGGACAATAAACAAAACAAACAAATCCATTGGCCAGTTCTCAGTCCTCATCTTATGTGACTTGTCGGCAGCATTTGACACTGTTGATCTATTTCTCTGCCTTGCAATACTTTCTTCACTTAGCTTGGGAATTTTCCCAAGTTTTCATCTTTGACTGTCCGTTGTCAATTTCCTTTGCTGGTTCCTCTTTATCCTCTGAATTTCTTAATGTTGAAGAGCTCTGGGGAATCAGTCCTTGAACTTCTCTAGCTTGCCTTCATTGCATATTTGACTTAGGTCACAAGGATATGTGATTATGTATTCATTAGCAGGGCTTCAAATATACTCTCTTAGCAACTTCCTACTTCTTAGTCTTCAATCAGATCTCTCCCCTAAACTCCATTCTCATTATCAGTTTATTCCACTCCTCCTCTTGACTATCTAGTACATAGAGACTCCTGAACATGCCTTCCAAACCTGCTCATCCTGCAGGTTCCCATTTAGTACATGGCATCCCCAGCCAAATATCTAGAAATTATCATTTGCTTCTCTCTTTCTCTCCCAGCACATCTCTATCTAATCTATCATCTTTTTACCTCATTAGCTCTAGCTTTCTCCGCTCCAGCCATTCTAGCCTCTTTGCTGTTCCTTTGGTCCTCCAGATGTTGTCCAACATCAGGGCCTTTTTTTTGTGGGAATCTTTTCTTCCAGATATCCTCATGGCTTAGTCCCTCACATCCTTCAGGTTTGTTTCCCACGTTCAATTTTGTGAGACCTCCTCTGACCAGTCCATTTAAAAATTACTTCCTTCTTCCTTCACAGCAGCTGTCTCTTCCTTATCTATATTCCCTGTTAAGGTTTTCTTGGTGTCATTTACCCTGTCTAACATAGTATGTATTGTACTTACTTTGTGGTTATTTCTAGCTACTTCCCCTACTAGAATGTGAACTCTTTGGGCAGAATGTTTTGTCTGTTTTGTTCAGTCACTGGAATGGTATCTGGCATTCAGATACTCAATGCAATGTGGGCCTCTAGTAGCATAGGAACCAAATCTTTGCAGGAATTTTCTTCCTCCTTCCCTCTCTCTGTTCTTTTCCTCCCTTCATTCTTTCCTTTTCCCTCCATCCCTCTCTGCCCCCTTCCTTCTTTTCTTCCTCCCTCGCTTCCTTTCTTCCTTCCTCCCTCCCTTTTCCCTTCCTCTCTTCCTGTCTTTGCCTCCCTTTTTGCCTCCCTCACTCCTTCCCTTCTTCCCCTTTCCTCCTCCTCCTGTTTCTTCTCTTCTCTCTCCTTCTTCTCTTCTTTCCCTTCCTCTTCTCCTTTTTCTCTTTTTATTTTTCTTAAGAGACTCAGAGAAGACACTGAGTTAAGGCCGATTTACTATATCTAGCCCTCTTTTGGATTGGCAGCCACTTGGTTATAGGGAAAAGCTGTGTCTAGTCTTCCTGAGGCATTGTCAAACTAAGACATCACAGATAAACCTCTTAACCTTCTGGTCACTGCCCATTAACCTTATTGTTCAAACTTTGCAGCTGGCAGCTCAGTAGCCTTGAATGCCATTGATATGTAGCTAAAAAAATTATTCGGTTTTGGGAGTGGCTTGTTCTTATAGTGAGTGTTGGGGCTGCAGCATGCCAACGTGGTCCTGGACGGCTTTCCCCTACTTCCTGTGATACTGTGCTACATTCACAGAAGTGTTTGTTGTTTTCTATGCCAATTCATTGTAAGCTCTACAAGGATAGGGACATTTTCTGAATAACAAGGCCTACCTGGTTCACAAAAAGAGCCCAATAAGTATTTTTTGAATAAGGTAATGTAATAATCTCACTTATAGATAGGAAAATCTAAAAGAAAATCAAAATGGAAACTATTTTATGATTGCAAAATATTAGGAGTCAACACTTAGTTCTTTCTTTCTTTTTCTTTTTTTTTTTTTAATGGAGTCTCGCTCTGTCACCCAGGCTGGAGTGCAATGGCACCATCTCAGCTCACTGCAACCTCCCCCTCTCAGGTTCAAGCGATTCTCCTACCTCAGCCTCTTGAGTAGCTGAGATTACAGGAGTGTGCCACCATGCCCGGCTAAATTTTGTATTTTTAGTAGAGATGGGGTTTCACCATGTTGGTCAGACTGGTCTTGAACTCCTGACCTCGTGATCCACTCACCTTGGCCTCCCAAAGTGCTGGGATTACAGGCATGAGCCACCATACCCAGCCCTTTCATTTGTTTTGTTTATGCTATTTTTAAAAGTCTTTTAGCACAAGTTTTTCAGTTCACACGTACAATTTACACTNTGTCCATTGGACTTACAGCAGATCTTGCAGCAGAAACCCTACAAGCCAGAAGAGAGTAGGGACCCATATTCAACATTCTTAAAGAAAAGAATTTTCAACCCAGAATTGCATATCCAGCCAAACTAAGCTTCATAATTGAAGGGGAAATAAAATCCTTTACAGACAAACAAATGCTAAGAGGTTTTGTCACCACCAGGCCTGCCTTACCAGAGCTCCTGAAGGATGAACTAAATATGGAAAGGAAAAACCATTACCAGCTACTGCAACAACATACTAAAATGTAAAGACCATAGACTCTATGAAGAAACTGCATCAACTAATGTGCAAAATAACCAGCTAGAATCATGACAGGGTCAAATTCACACATAATAATATTAACCTTAAATGTAAATGGGCTAAATGCCCCAATTAAAAGACACAGACTGGCAAATTGGATAAAGAGTCAATACCCATCAGTGTGCTGTATTCAGGAGAACCTACTGATATGCAAAGACATACATAGGCTCAAAATAAAGGCATGGAGGAATATTTACCAAACAAATGGAAAGCAAAGTTGCAGGAATTGCAATCCTAGTATCTGATGAAACAGACTTTAAACCAACAAAGATCAAAAGAGACAAAGAAGGTCATTACATAATGGTAAAGGGATCAATGCAACAAGAAGAGCTAACTATCCTAAATATATGTGTACCCAATACAGGAGCACCCAGATTCATAAAGTGAGTTCTTAGAGACCAACAAAGAGACTGAAACCCCCACACAATAATAGTGGGAGACAGTGCTGAAATTAACAAGCATATTCAGCACTTGAACTCAGCTCTGGACCAAGTGGACCTAATAGACATCTACAGAACTCTCCACCCCAAATCAACAGGATATGCATTCTTCTTAGGACCACGTAGCCCTGATTCTAAAATTGACCACATAATTGGAAGTAAAACACTCCTCAGCAAATGCAAAAGAATGGAAATCATGAAAAACAGTCTCTCAGATCACAGTGCAATTAAATTAGAACTCAGGATTCAGAAACTCACTCAAAACTGCACAGCTACATGGAAACTGAACAACCTACTCCTGAATGACTACTGGGCACATAATGAAATTAAAGCAGAAATAAATAAGTTATTTGAAACCAATGAGAAAAAGACACAACATAACAGAAAATCTGGGACATGGCTAAAGCAGTGTTTAGAGGGAAATTTATGGTACTAAATGTCCACATGAGAAAATTGACACCCTAACATCACAACTAAAAGTCAACTAGAGAAACAAGAGCAAACAAATTCAAAGACTAGCAGAAGACAAGAAATAACTAAGATCAGAGCAAAACTGAAGGAGATAGAGACTCGAAAAAACCCTTCAAAAAATCAATGAACCCAGGAGCTGGTTTTTTGGAAAGATTAACAAAATAGATAGACTAGTAGCCAGACAAACAAAAAAGAAAAGAAAGAAGAATCAAATAGACACAATAAAGAAATGATAAAGGGAAGATCACCACTGATCCACACAAATACAAACTACCATTGGAGAATACTATAAACACCTCTAAACAAATCAACTGGAAAATCTAGAAGAAATGGATAAATTCCTGGACACATACACACTCTAATACTAAACCAGGAGAAGTCGAATCCCTGAATAGACCAATAACAAGTTCTGAAACTGAGACAGTAATTAATAGCCTATTAACCAAAAAAAGCCCAGGACCAGACGGATCCACAGCCAAATTCTCCCAGGGGTACAAAGAGGAGCTGGTACCATACCTTCTGAAACTATTCCAAGCAATAGAAAGAGAGGGACTCCTACCTAACTCATTTTATGAGGCCAGCGTCATCCTGATGCTAAAACCTGGCAGAGACAACAACAACAAAAATTTCAGGCCAGTATCCCTTGAACATCAATGTGAAAAATCTTCAGCAAAATACTGGCAAACTGAACCCAGCAGCACATCAAAAAGCTTATCCACCACGACCAAGTCAGCTTCATCCCTGGGATGCAAAGCTGGTTCAATATACACAAGTCCATAAACGCAATCCATCACATAAAATAACTTTAGGTCACATGTAATTTTCTCACTAAAATCTTAGGTATGGAATATTTGGCTACCAACTTTGTACAATATAAATTTTATAAATAAGTAGTCATTAATTTATTTGCTCTCAGAGTAACTTTTCTTTCAAGCAAGTTAAAAAGAGGATGCCCAATTGAAAATTATTGGAAATTATAATATTAAGAAAACAATTTAATTTGGAAAAGCTTTATTTTCTCTACACTCACTGGGGATTTTGTAACCAGTATCATCAGGTAAAAATGCTGTCAACCTCTTCTGTTTGAGACCATACGTCATACTTTAAAAGTTTCTTCAATGTGTGACACATTTATAGTGTCATGGCAAGTACTGAATACAGTGTTTTTAATCGGTCAGTTCATTCTTTATTTCATTCAGCAGCTATTTACCAAATGCCTGTTATGTATCAGGCATTTAATACAAAAGATAAGCTGTAAATTTACATTTACTTATATTAAAATTTATATTTTGGATGTTAAAAATATTCTATAAACATCATTAGAGCAGCAGGTGTTGTTAAAATAATGCTCTAGTCAACTTAATTCTTATTGTTGTTACAAATATGGGTTCACAATACCCCAACATGTTAGATTAAAATAAGCAAGTCTCTTTCTTAAAATTGTAGAAAAAAAATACTTTTTGCTGTCTGATATCCATTCTTCCCTTCTCCCTTAATGAAAGGACTCTTGTTTTGTAGCAGGACCTGTGGCTATGGAGTAAGGACTACATTTCCCAAGCTCCTTTGGAGGTGATTTGGGCAGCTTCCAAACATATCTTCAAAAAGAGGAAATGTTATGTATTTTGCTGCCCTTTTCTCATCCTGCTGCTTTAAAAAGTGTTTCTTAAACACTTTTAAACAGAGGTGTTTAAAAGTGGTGATAAGTCATAATACAGTATGTAGATAAGAGCAGTACATTAGAGATGACAAAATTATGTGATTATATAAAGAAGCCTGCATCCCCTGTAAGAGCCCTGGACTATCATTTTCAGAATATAATGAACAAGCACTAAACCTCTGTTTTCTTTATGAGCTGTAATTGAGTCTCTGTTACACATTCCAAACCTACATCCTAAGACAGAATTTGGTGCCAGAAGTTGGGTGCATAAAGAGGTATAACCTAGATATATGATGTATTATATTTAGCATTTGATAGGCAGGAGGAGGAGACATAGATATTGGAGTCAGAAAAGTTGACTGATCCTTGAGGATGCTGAGGCAAAGCACTGGTGTAATTGTTGATTTTAATATCTTAGAAGGCACTCCACAAGCTGAGACCAAACATTAGAGAAAATCATAGGAAAGCAGCAGAATCTCAATGTGTTGACTGCTTCTTGCTCTTTTAGTGAAATCTTCTTTTTTTTTTTTTGAGTCAGAGTCTGGCTCTATCGCCCAGGCTGGAGTGCAGTGGCGCGATCTGGACACACTGCACGCTCTGCCTCCCGGGTTCACGCCATTCTCCTGCCTCAGCCTCCTGAGTAGCCGGGATTACAGGCACCAGCCACCACACCCTGCTAATTTTTCTATTTTTAGTGGAGACGGGGTTTCACCGCATTAGCCAGAATGGTCTTGATCTCCTGACCTTGTGATTCACCCGCCTCGGCCTCCGAAAGTGCTGGGATTACAGGCATGAACCACCATGCCCGGCCAATGAAATCTTTTTAGAGATGAAGTTAGTTTAGAGTTAGCTAGTTTGCAAGTGGAGGTGGAAAGGAATACGGTTCTGTTAAGAAAGGCATTTTGTGCTGGGTTAGCAAAATAATTTCACTGAGAGTACTATAATTTGAGGACTTTAAGGTTTGAAAAAAGTAACTTTTCCTGTACTTCAGAACCAAAGGAATTATAATTGGTGGCTTCAAAGCCACTGCCTTAGTAGGAGATAAGTTCAATGCCCTGCCAGATTTGGGAGCCAGACCAGAGGCAAAATAAAATTAAGGATATTGCTTTCCCACCCAAATGAAATGGCTCAGATAGCCTGAATGTGTCTTCCATCCAGAGAGGGGGTGAGCAAGTACACAGGGTAATAAGGTAAGACAAGCATCTTTAGGCTTGAACACTACATTCACATTAGATCTTTGGCTATAGTTACTTACATTTGGAACTAATCCAAAACAAATTGCCTACAAGCTTACTAAGTTTTTGAGGGAATTGTATGGATAAAGAACAACACCATGGCCTGAAAAAGCCTGTAATTGTTCAACCTCTAAGGAAATCTCTGGGCTGCCAAACTTGGACCAGCAAGAAGTAGGCTACAAAAACATTGCAATCTCCAAGAAGAATGATTTCTGTAACGTCTACTTGATTCATGGCAAGGGAGGACATATGATAGAAAAGCACCTCGCAGAGGGTTGAGCAAAGGGCTTTGAATCGGACTTCCAGACGGGCCTAACCAAGGGACTTACTCCATGGTTGATCAGGGAATATTTGTAATTCCTACCTAGCGGGATGTGATTAATGCCACAGTCCAGGGACTACCATGTGTCTATCAATTCCCCTTTTGCTCATGAGGGGCAGTTTAGATGGCCATATCCAATTTCTTTCTAAGCCTTGAGTATTGTGTATGCTGGGGAAATATAAACTTTTATTTTAGTTTATAGGTTGTCAAACCATGAGGCCCCATATCTATTTTTAATGTAAAGAGCTACACATCACCAGATTAGAGGGACTTTCAGCTGGGTACAGTAATCGATGGGACTTGGAAATTTCTTCTCTGTGGAGGTAATAAATATGTTCTATGTAAGTAAGAGAGACTGTGCATAGGCATTTGGGTTGCATCATGAACAGACTGTGGCAAAGAATGTTAAGTGCATTCAATTTCCATTCTCTCCTGCTTTCACAGTGATGTAGCTCCTGATTTTTAGTTAAGATTTCCAAAAATATGGTCAGTTGCTTACTTTCCTTAAAGCAAGGTGTGGCCATGTGACTTATATCTGATAAATGGGCTGTGAGGAAATGGGTACAAAATGTGGGAGTTTTTTTTTTTTTTTTTTGAGATGGAGTCTCGCTCTGTCGCCCAGGCTGGAGTGAAGTGGCATGATCTCGGCTCACTGCAAGCTCCGCCTCGTGGGTTCATGCCACTCTCCTGCCTCAGCCTCCTGAGTGGCTGGGACTATAGGTGCCTGTCACCACGCCTAGCAATTTTTTTTCTTTTGTATTTTTTAGTAGAAACGGGATTTCACCGTGTTAACCAGGATGGTCTCGATATCCTGACCTCATGATCCACCCACCTCAGCCTCCCAAAGTGCTGGGATTACAGGTGTGAGCCACTGCGCTCGGCCAAAATGTGGGATGTCTTTCAAAGTAAAGTGTATTGCCTTTCTGCCTCCCTTTCTCCACACTAAATTTTTTGAAACATAGGTAAGGCATTAAGCTATCTTGGAACAAGAGATAAAGATGATTTGGGGAAAGAGAGAGAAAAATATGAGCTTTTGTTCTTGGGTAATTTTGTGCGGCAGAGCTGTCTTTTGTCCCCTGCATTGCCTCCCTCTAGCATCTGACATAAGGGAGAAATAAACTTTTATCACATTGAAGGTGTTGATATTTTGGGTCTTGTAACAGTCAGCTATTGCTTCTGTTTGATAACAATAATATTAAAATCAAAGTGGCATAAAAAATAAGCATTTATTTTTTACTCATGATTTGAAGGACTTGCTTGAACAACTGTTTTGTATTCATGTAGTCTGGTAAGTTCTGCTGCATGTATCCCTCATTTTTCAGCTGGGACATAGGGCTAGCAAGCCAGAGTATCGATGCTGCTTGTAGCTAAGAGTTAGATGATAACCAGATAAATGACTACAGTGAATTATCCTACATAAATGTTATGCAACTAAATATCATCTAGATGAAAGGGAATTTGAGGCAGTGTTTCTAAGGTGTTATTTGATATTGTATTGGGTGGAAATGAATTACTATACCATTGCTAGTGCTGATGTATGTATACATACAAAGTCCTATTATTTTGCCATTTATTTCTCTAGAACTGGAAAAAGTCTGAGATTTTGCCTACTTGTCCACTACTAATAAGCTAGTGTAATGAATGCTGGCAGGAGACCAAGACTCCTGAGGTAGGGATGAAGGTCAATTTATTATTCACAGAAATAGCAGCAGCCAGAGTCTCAACAGCTTTTGTGCCTATTCTCTGAGCCCTGATTGGCATAAGGGAACCCAATGAGGCCGAGCTGATACCCTGTACACTTACTGAGTCACATTGCAGGAGAGGAATCCTGAGAGACAGAAGGTCCAAAATTGTAATAAAGGTAAGTAAGCATGTCTGTTCTTTGCTCCAGAGGGGAGACACTGTCTCCATCTACCAAAGTTGTAAGATACATCTTCCAAGGCTGTTCGCTATACAGACATCCTTCGAAAGATAGTCCGGAACAAAAGACAGTATCTCTGCTACTACCCTGTGTAGAAATGCAAGAGACCCGTGGAGAATTGCTTCCCAAACTGATCCTGCCAGAGTGATTAGTAATATTGTAATTTTTATTTTAATTGGCATTTTTGTCTACTTATCTAACTGGGCTTCTCTACAGCTTATAGCACTATTGTTGTCCTTTTTTTGGTTTCACACCATTTTCTTGAAGTTTCTTTCTTATTTCTTTGACCTTTTATTCTTTTCTTACTCATAAAATATATTTTGAGCATTTAGTACATCTTAGGCAGTCTTGTAGGCATCGAGAAGCGAACAAAACAGAAAAAGCATCTCTGCTTTTATGAAGCTTGCTGTCTCGTTGGGGAAGTTAGATGATAAACAAGATAAATAAGTACAATAATATGGAATATATTAGATGGTTTCTAGTGCTAAAGTAGAAAAATTAATGCAAGGAAACAGAATAGAGGAGTGAGATTAGTGTGGGTTGCAATTTGAGACCACACACCTCACTAAGATAACATTTGAATGAAAACCTGAAGGAAGTGAATAAATCATGAGGCTGTTTGGTGCAGGGTTGATGAAAGAAGTCCAGGAAAAGCCTTCTGGAAACGTAAGGGCCTTGAGTTTCCAGAGGGCCTAATGTGTCTGAGGAATGGCAGGGAAGCTACTCTTGCTTATCTGTTTTCATGTCCAGCTTCCAAATGTCATCCCAACTCTTATAATATAAATTTACTTTTCTTCTACCAATATATGTGTGCTGACATATTCATCTATTTGTGAGGATAAAGTTGTCTGATTTTTCTAAGACAATTTGAGTGATCTTTTTCTTTCTCCGCTAATTTGAAACATTACCTTTGCCATAAAATAAATTCCCATCTGAACTTGGTTTCATTTTTGACTCTCTCCTGTTCTATTCATCTGTTTGTCTGTTTTTAAAATCCATTTAAGAAGCTGATTTAATTATTACAACTTTTATTCTTAGAAATGTCTACGCTTTTCTCCTTTTTTCCCAATTGGAATTTACAATCCTTCTGTACACTTTGAAGCTCTTCTAGGTATTTTAATTTATATTGTACTAGTAAGAGAGAGCAATAGAATTGGCAAATGTATTAAGTCATTCCCTACAAGAAAGTGATTTGTCTACTCGTTTCCTTAAATATTTTATGCTCCTCAGTCGACATTTAAAGCACAATAGTATGTCTTTTTGATTATTGGATTTATATGTAGGTCTTTTTTTGCAATGGTTATTTCAAATAGAATCATTTTTTAAAATAATTCAACAGCGTTCTAAAAGCTACCTATTTTTGTATATAAATTTTGTAATTTACTAGTATATAGGGTAGTTTTTCAGTCCATTCTTTCGTGTTGTCTAGCGAAGAAACTATACTGTTTGCAATTATTTTACATTTGTCTTCTTCCTTCTTATATTTATCACTTATTTCTATTATCTATTTTTGTTTTGATTAGTAAATAGAGAACAATATTAAGTTATAGTCATGATCGAGGGAATCTTTAGCTTGTTACTCTGAAAAAGCAATTAGGGTTTTAGGGCAGGATGGCCAAATAGGAACAGCTCCAGTCTGCAGCTCCCAGGGAGACCAATGCAGAAGGCCGGTGACTTCTGCATTTCCAACTGAGGTACCCAGCTCATCTCACTGGGACTGGTTAGACAGTGGGTGCAGCCCACAGAGGGCTAGCAGAAGCAGGGTAGGGCATCACCTCACCCTGGAAGCTCAAGGGCTCAGGGATCTCCCTCCCCTTGTCAAGGGAAGTTGTGAGGGACTGTGACATGAGGGATGGTTCTATATGGCCCAGATACTATGCTTTTCCCATGGTTTTCCCAACCTGCAGAGCAGGAGATTCCCTCGGGTGCCTATAATACCGGGGCCCTGGGTTTCAAGCACAAAACTGGGCGGCGGTTTGGGCAGACACCAAGCTAGGTGCAGGAGTTTTTTCATACCCCGGTGGTGCCTGGAATGCCAGTGAGACAGAACCCTTCATTCCCCTGGAAAGGGGGCTGAAGCCAGGAAGCCAAGTGGTCTTGCTCAGCAGATCCCACTTCCAGGGAGCCCAGCAAGCTAAGATCCACTGACGGGAAATTCTTGCTGCCATCACAGCAGTCTGAAGTCGACCTGGGACACTGGAGCTTGGTAGGGGGAAGGGCATCCACCACTACCGAGGCTTGACTAACTGATTTTCCCTTCACAGTGTAAACAAAGCTGCCGGGAAGTTTGAACTGGGCGGAACCCCCCACAGCTCCACAAAGCCGCTGTAGTTAAACTGTCTCTAGATTCCTCCTCTCTGGGCAGGGCATGTCTGAAAGAAAGGCAGCAGCCCCCATCAGGGGCTTATAGATAAAACTCCCATCTCCCTGGGACAGAGCACCTGGGAGAAGGGGAGGCTGTGGGCACAGCTTCAGCAGGTTAAACGTTCCTGACTACCATCTCTGAAAAGAGCAGCAGATCTCCCAGCATAGCGTCCGAGCTCTGCTAAGGGACAGACTGCCTCCTCAAGTAGGTCCCTGACCCCCGTGCCTCCTGACAGGGAGACACCTCCCAGTAGGGGTCGACAGACACCTCATACAGGAGAGGTCCGGCTGGCATCTGGTACATGTCCCTTGCAGGCAGCAGTCTTTGCTACTCTGCAGCCTCCTCTGGTGACACTCGGGTAAACAGGGTCTGGGGTGGACCTCCAGCAAATTCCAGCTCACTTGAAGCAGAGGGACCTGTTAGATGAGGAAAAACCAGAGCAAAAATGCTGAAAATTCCAAAACCCAGAATGTCTCTTCTCCTCTAAAGGATCACAACTACTTCCCAGCAAGGGAACAAAACTGGACAAAGAATGAATTTGACAAATTGACAGAAGTAGTCTTCAGAAGGTGGGTAATAACAAACTCCTCCAAGCTAAAGGAGCATTTTCTAACCCAGTGCAAGGAAGCTAAGAATGTTGATAAAGGGTTACAGGAACGGCTGACTAGAATAACCAATTCAGAGAAGAACGTAAGTAACCTGATGCAGTTGAAAAACACAGCACGAGAACTTCGTGAAGCATACACAAGTATCAATAGCCAAATCGATCAAGCGGAAGAAAGGATATCAGAGATGTAAGATCAACTTAATGAAAATAAAGTGTGAAGACAAGATGAGAGAAAAAAGAATGAAAAGGAATGAACAGAGTCTCCACAAAATATGGTACTATGTTCGATTGGTGTACCAGAAAGTGATGGGGAGAATGGAACGAAGTTGGAAAATACACTTCAGGATATTATCCAGGATAACTTCCTCAACCTAGCAAGACAGGGCAACATCCAAATTTAGGAAATACAGAGAACACCATTAAGATACTCCTTGAGAGGAACAACTCCAAGACACATAATCGTCAGATTATCCAAGGTTGAAATGAAGGGAAAAATGTTAAGGGTAGCCAGAGAGAAAGGTCAGGTTACCCACAACAAGAAGTCCATTGGACTGCCTGGGCGCTGTGGCTCATGCCTGTAATCCCAGTGCTTTGGGAGGCCGAGGTGGGTGGATCACGAGGTCAGGAGATTGAGACCATCTTGGCTAATATGGTGAAACCCCATCTCTACTAAAAATACAAAAACATTAGCCAGGTGTGGTGGTGGGCACCTGTAGTCCCAGCTACTCGGGAGGCTGAGGCAGGAGAATGGTGTGAACCCAGGAAGCAGAGCTTGCAGTGAGCCAAGATCACGCCACTTCACTCCAGCCTGGGCAACAGAGCAAGACTCCATCAAAAAAA